>NC_056741.1:1560053044-1560243044 GCF_019279795.1 Protopterus annectens
ATATATATATATATATATATATATATATATATATATATATATATATATATCAGTGTGTGTGTGTGTGTGTGGTGTGGAAGTAGACTTTTATGACTGAAATGTTCTGAATTGGGCAGTTTTGTCATTATTGGTTCATGCAATTTGTTTCATTGCCTACTGGAAAAATGTTCAAACAATACATTTAAAATGTGTTCCAAGTCTAACAAGTGTGCTGTTATTATACAAGGAATATAATCTAATAAAGTCAGGAAGGTGTATCAAAAAACACATGTATGTTTCCTGTTTTGTGTGCAAGGGGCCTATGATTTGAAAACAGCCCAAAGGTAATCTTTATCCACTACTGGCCAGATGCATTTTCTTTGGATGTGGTGTGGGTTTCAATGATGTTTCAATGAATGTGAGTTTCAAGGGCAGAGACATTTTAATGCTAAGTTTGTTTTCATTGTGAGACAGTGTTGTTTTGTTTAGCATATGTCTATTAGTGTTTGTGCATTTTGCTATAAAATATAAAAATAAAATCCAAATAATCATTGTAGAAGTAAAGCAGCATGCACATTACTGTTTATGGTAAATGGGATGAAATAGCCAGTTAATGGAACATTGGAATGGCTCCAGGGGGACTCTGGGTCCATATTTTGGTTGTCTGTTCTTCAGTCTGCATTTGAAAGTTGGTATCCCACGATTCCATAGGAGTGGGTGGTGTTGCATAATTATGTATGCAAATTTTATGCTAATCAGTGTACAAATTTGTACCTATTTTTCATGGGCCTTGTCCAAATTTTTGATGTTTCCAGGTTGAGAGATATGATCACATATATTATCTTTGCTACTATCAGTCCAGCACTACAAACAAATGTTAAATTCCTGCCATCCATTAAACTTCACTCCTCCCCCTGAGCATTATTACTCATATATTGTTAAAACAGAACACAAACTTGGCAAAACAGCTAACCCCAGGATCAAACAGCTACAACAAGGTTTTCGTGTAAAAAATTGTAATTAAATTGTTTAAAAGAGTTTAGCACTTTCATCTGCAAAACTTCTGGGACAGCATTCATCAGAACTGCAAATACCCATCCCTCCTCTATTTTGAGTGTTCAAGGACAGGAACCATTAATTATATTTTGTTAATATATCAATTAAAACATTTAAAGTACAATAAAAACTTAAAATATTAAAAATTATAGTAATTCAAACCATTCATTGTCCTGTCATTATAGACTTATTTCCAAGAAATCCAACCATTTAAATACAAAATCTTAATCTATAAACACTTAATCTAAGAAGATACATTGACAGTTTAAAGAAACTCATTATACATTACTTGATTCAAAGCAAGTAAGTTACATCATTTCAACCAGGTTAAAGCACTGACCTAAAACACCATGGGTAGATTAAATGTATTACCATAAAAACCTGTCTGCTTACGTAAGTGCTAAACTTTTCTAATTTACATATATGTCTGTGTAAATGGGTGTGTATAAAAATATAATTTACGATGTTAAGATACCTCAACAAAGAGCCCATCATAAAAAATAGCTTTTCCTTGAAACTCATTTTACAAGTTCATTGTCTTTAGTTTCAACACACTAGAAATATTACACCACTTAAGCCAGGCTTTTTGCTAGTGTTCAAATGCAGTTGCCACAACAGTTCTCTGTATTTAATATTATAACCCCAGGGGCCACCCCTAGGGTTCCAAGACACCGGCTCAAAAACAAAGAAATGCATTTTTTTTCCTTTCACCACATACAGTTGTTGTTCCTCTTCTTTCAGCTTTTCCCAGTTAGGGGTCGCCCACAGCGGAACTCCGGTCCACTAATGATTGGCAGTAGATTTTTATGGTGCCAAGGTACCAGCCCAATGCCCAACCTTCAATGAAGGCATGCTCATTCACGCATGTCTTTCGAATGCCACTCGACTGCGGGGAGGACATGCAGACTCCACACAGAAGGCGCTCCATGCCTCATTGTTTTGTTTAACATCATAAAGGTGTTCATAAATTCTCCTACAAAGCAAACTTTCAGTCTTACTGACATAGAAAGAAAAACAACAATTCTAATGGTGTTGCAATTGAAATGCTGTTTAAAGTGAAAGACAAAGCCTATATTGGGTAAATTGATCACCTCACCTTCCTAAATATAATTACATTGTTTGCAGACATCACATTTTCTGGTGTCCTTGCCCTAAACTTTTTTTTAATTTACATATAATAAGTCTGTGTAAATTGTTTTTCTGGTTTCTCTACAAAGCCTTTTCTAACATCCTGTGATTGATTCTTATAGCTATCATGGAGTATTTTATATGCCCTACTAATTATCCCTTTTTAATAGGTGCTTCTGTTATAGATTCAACTAAAAACTCTACCAGAGTAGGTCTTTCACTTAAACTTCCTTCATCCCATTTCTTTCCCTGTTCCCCCGAGATAAAGCCCTGGTATGAAAGACAATCTTTAGTCTCCAATCCTAAGGTTTTCTTGGCCTCATCCCACTCTGTTACCCTTCCTGCTTGAGTTATTTACTCCCAGTATCGTGGTTCCTTTGCCGGGTTTCTCCAGTAAATTCCAGCCACATCTTGCCTATTTTCTGTATCGCTACTTGCATTCATTACTACTGGCAAAATCTCCTTTCTCCGTTCTCATATTGGCTTAGTTCTTAAAATTCCTTCTGCTACTTTATGACTATAATATTCTTTATGGTTGTTACTTTTCTCCTTAAGGATCTGCATCCAAAATCCCACTCTGTCTCTCTCTATTTCTTGAACTTACCCCTTTCTTCATCATCATCATCCCATTCAACTTTGAATTATAATTAATTAATTAATTTATTTACATTTGTTTACCAGGCAAATGTCCAACTGGGCAAAGATAGCCCATTTTCAGCAGAGACCTGGGGAGAAAAGCTCCAGTAGATACACATAGTTATACAAGCAGAAAGAAACCATAAAGTATGCTTACATATCTATGCAATTATTACAACATTAGATCAAAGCGCAGTAAAAAACAGTTACAAAAAGCATTTCAGATTATTGATTCCACACAAGAAAAATTTTTTTTTGCTTACAAGGGTCAAATGATAAGGTGGTATCCCTGAACAGGGGGGTATGAAAGCATGCTGAGAAGCAGAAATGGAGGATAGAAGTAGAAAAAGGTTAGCTGATGAAGAACAGGAGTATGTCCGGTGAATCAAGAAGTATTGTTTTAGGGAGTGTTATTGATGGCTAGTGTATGTTGAGTTAGACAGATCCAGTATTTAGAGATTTTGCAACCATATAGAGTCACCATTCGAGTTGTGAGATTTGTTAACTTTGAGTAGTACCTTGCCTGCTGACCTTGGAGATTTAAGGTTTGTATAATGTTGGACTAGGTTCCTTACAGCTGGGCAGTTGTCTGGGTTATACATAACTGAATGGGCAATTAATAGTTGATTTAGTATAAGTAAATTTGAAAGTTCTAGTCAATTAAGTTGATGAAGAGGAATACAGTGATGTGTTTTTTTGAGGGTGGGTAGATGCAAATTTGGCTATCTTATTGTAGCAGGATTTAAGGTTATTAATTTCGGTTTTGTGAAGGTTGGTGAATATTTGTGAACAGTATAGTAGTGAGGAAATAAGGTGGATTCTTGCTATGGCCAGTCTGGCATGGTTGGTAAGATAGGGCCTGGCTCTGTATAGAGTATAAAGTTTTATATGTACTTTTTTTATTGTCAGTGCTATGTGTTTGTCAAACCTTAATGCATTGTCAATAGTGACCCCAAGTCGTTTTGTATGTTTGACAGGTTCTATTTTAGTGCCACTGGAAGAAAGGGTAGTAACAGACGGTTGTTTGTTTAAGCCTTTATAACCTTCTGTTTGGGTTATATAAATGAGCCATAACTATCTAGCTCTAAAATATCACTTCAAATCAGGTAAGCCTAAACCATTTTGTCAATTGGAAGGATCAACTTATCCCACTTAACTCTTGCTCTCTCTCCCTCCCCAGATAAATTCCTTCAATTTATTATTAATTATAGGTTCACAGGTTCATAAGAGGTTACTAATCTAATGGCCCTTGGGCCTTTACAAACCTAATCATGTTAAACCCATGCTCCCTAACTGACCATGGTTAGATGGTCTTTATTTGCAGGTTGAGTCTATGATCAGCACCAAATGCCCCTGTCCATGAGGGACATAGGTGTCACCCCTATGGTGAATGCATGGTCTCCCATCTAACTGTCTAGGTTGCATTAAATAAGGTCATCAAGGAGCTCTGCTTCACATGACTTGAGAGTTTACTCCAGAAGAACAGCAAACTCTGGAAGACATATCTGTCTCTCCAGCATGTTCTGTTGATGTCACAGGCTAGGCTGAGATCCCTGGAGTGAGTGACTCTTGTTCCATTTGATTTGTGGAGCTGCAGTGTTTCCATTAGAGCAGGGTCACAGACTTCTCTGTAGGCCAGGCACATGTTGCTTCTCAGCAGCCTACAGGATACAGAGTACAGTGACAGGGCTTTCAGTCTTTCCATGTAGGTCATGTTTTGGAGGCCCTGAATTTTCTGTGGTTTCTCCAGCTGCTGCAGGTGTCTGGTGAGGTACATGCAAAAGGGAGCATTATACTCTATTAGTGGTCTGCTATGGGTCAAGTACAGAGGAGTTATAACATCCTTAGTCTTGGATGTGATGCCCTTACTCCTTACCACTGTGAAGACATAGAGATCAAAGTTTAGATTTCCATCAACCTGTGCTCTCAAACCTCACATCACTGGGTTTGAGCTTAGGGGGTGTTATCAATACTGTAATTTGCTGGGACTTCCTCTTTGCCAGAGGGAATAACAGTGCCCTTTTTTGCATTTAGTTTTAGTCCATGGCTTTGGCACAAATCATTTGTCTGGGTTAGCCCCTTTTGTAATATGTTAACATCACTGGGGGACTCGATTGCACCCAGTTTGCAATCATCAGTGAACTTGGTAAGTCACAGGCCTTCTACTTTCACCTGGACTTCTGAGAAATGGATTCCAAACAATAGAAGGCCTAGCACAGATCCTTGTGGTACACCACTGGTAACTAGTCTACTGGTAGAGGTGGACTCCCCAACTTGGGCAGTATGCTTTCTGTCGGTGAGCCAGTTGGCTACCCATCTAGTGACATATGAGTTAATCCCCAGCTGGGAGAGTTGTCCACAACTTCTCCTCGGGTTGATAAAAGGATGCCTGACCCATAAACAAGACTAAAGGGGCTAAAACATTTTTACTGCTTGTATCTTACTATCCATATCAATAAATAAGAGTTTCCAGTTTCTCAATTTTAGTAATTATCTTTAGTTTAGTGTTTTTCTGGAGTAAACTCTCAAGTCATGTGGTTAGGGGGAGACCATGCATTCACCATAGGGGTGACACGACTCAACCTGCAAATAGTGTCTTCCCATATATCCTTAGCTGCCATAACAGTAGCCTTTTTAATATACACTCCAAAATACTTCATCTTATCATGTCCCCATAAATACTGGTATTGCTGAACCAATTTGTGCATGGTTACATAATTTATGGCTATAGCCTTTGTTTTATCTTCATTAATTTTATATCCTGAAAAGACTTGAAACTGTCTCAAAATGTTCCACAACCCTGAGATGCTCTTTTCTGGATTTATCAGGTACAAAATAATGTCATCTACAAATATACATCTCAACTGTACAGATTTTTGCAGAATGTCCGGATTATGGCCTCATATTTTTTGCCCATTTTTCATAAAACTGTGGTTTTCGAGCAAATCAGTGGTAAATCATTAAAGACTGAAGTTAGAAAATAATGACAGACATTTGAGTTTCAGAGTTCATATCCTTGAGAAAATTCATGTTCATGCAAAATCAATTATTCTATCAACTTTCTAAGTTTGTAAGAGCAATATTTAAAAATTGTCCCTATTTTTGGACCTTTGTCCCACTTTTATTTATGGCTTTGTCCAGATTTCTTGCTCTATAAGGTTGAGATGCATGTCTGCAAATAAAGTCAACTTTTCTTGATTACCATACCAATTATATTCTTGTATTTCTGAGTCACTTATTTTCTCTTCCAATGGCTCTACATATAAAGCAAATAACAAAAGGGAAAGCGGACAGTATGTTTCCTTTGTTCAAAAAAAGCTCATCTGAAAGGAACTCTCCCACATTAATTCTTGCCTCTGATCCTTCACAAATCTTTCTAATTAGCCTTATTATTGTATCGGGGAATGCAAATGCTTCCATTGCCCTAATCATAAAATCCCAGCTTAGTCTGTCAAATGCTTCCATTGACCTAATCATAAAATCCCGGCTTACTCCGTCAAATGCTCTCTCTGCATCAAGACCCACCAACAACAAAAGTATTTTTTTGCATTCTGCTTCCCTCTGGATCATCATTGTTCTATTAATGTTGTTAAATGTTTGCCTCCCCTCCACAAAACCACACTGATCCATATCTATCAATTTTGGCAACACATTTGCCATTCTTTTAGCTAGTATAGACAGAAACACTTTATAATTGTGGTTTAAAATTGAAATGGGTCTATATGAAGCTGGGTCTAAAGAATCTTTGCCATCTTTAGGTAACACAGCTGCCGCAGCTTTCTCCTAAGATGTTTGTACTTCCCCTTCTTTAAAAATGTTGTTACACAAACTCTTCCAGATCTTTTATCACTTTCTTCCCTCCTCATTTCCAAACTTCCACAGGAATACCATCTGTTGCTGGTGGCTTTCCTGATGATTGATTATGCATCAATTTTTTTATCTCACCACCTCCTATCTTAACTGTTAGTTCCTGAGCCTTGGCTACCTCTAACCTTGACATAACTACATCTTCCATAAATATTTCCATTTGTACTCTTTCTTGATTCCATGTATCTGCTTTATATAAATGTTTATAAGATTTCCATAATATCTCTAAAATCTCTGCAGGGTCTCTGGTTATTTTTCTTGTCACAGGTTCCCTAAGTTTGGCTATAACCCTTTCAAATTTCTGTTGCCTAAGTCATTATGCTAAAAGTTTTTGCGCTCTGGAGTTGTTATAAAAAATAGTTGTTTAACTGCAATCTTTCTAAACTCATGCATATTATCCAGATATTCCCTTACTTTCTCTTTAGCACTCTGGATTTTTTCCTCCTCTTGTTCTGTGAGATTCCCCTTATTCTGCAATGCTTTAATCTTTGTCAGCTCCTCTAAGTAATTTCTATTATTTCTTAGCCATCTCTCTCTCTTTTTTTTTCCAACCTATTTTTAAAATCCATTTTCATTTAAACCAGTCACTAACTATAACTTCTGAAGATACTTCTGTTTTCCCTAATAACTCTTGAATAATTTTCATGACCTGTTCCTTAAATTCCTCTCTTTTTAACAGGTGGGTGAGAAAGCACCACTGCAACTTATTTTTACTTCGTTACCCTGCATTTTTATCTTAGATTTTATTGGTGTATAATCAGAAATAGTTATTGGTTATGTTGAATGTGGAATACAATTTCCATCTAGTCTAGCCAAGTTATTTTACCTTCGGGAATAATATGTAAATTATGTCTGAGTTCTCATTGCTGAGTTGACTCACATCTTCCATACCCAATATTTTCAAACATTTTTCTTTTGTTATATTGTCCCATCTAGGTCTCCCTGATACATTCTCATTATTACAATTTAAATTCTAGTCCCCACTTAAAAATAATATTCCCTGCTAAAACCTGATCATTTCTCCCCAAATTTTTTTAAGCTGCATAAAGCAGTTATCAGTGGAATAATACTACATGCAGTTTTAATCCTCCTCCCTTGCCAATAGCCCCTTGCTACAACAAATGTACTATTTTTGTCTTTTTTCCTCATCTATCACTAACTATTGGAGCCCATCTAGCAATTAGTATAATTACTCCCTGTTTCCTTTGTCCTTGATAGTTTGCTGAATATCCATTCTGAAAAAGTGCTCTTTGACAAATTCATGTGCTCATTTTTTACAAATGTGTTTTCTGCAGCACTGCTTGCAGTCTGAATTTCCTAATATAATTCAAAACTTTTTCCTTTGTATCTATGCCTGTAAGGTCATTCATATTTCAGGAAAACAAATATCATAGCCATCATGATAAAAATCTGCTGTTCCCACCTATTATACATGACATTTTTTTTAATATGTACTTCCAGATTTTATGTTATGTTAATGCTTGGCATGCTGATCTTTTATACAATTGTTTCTTGTCATCTCTATTTGTACTTATGTCATATTTTTCAAGAATTTTTGTTTTAATGAAAACTATCAAAAAAAAATCTAAATACAAAACACCCCATCCCCTACTGACCTGGAACAAACACACAAAGCTATGTATACTTTAAAACTTGAAGTTTAACCCTCCAGAAGGGAACAACTGCCCCAAATTGAAAATGCATCTACAGACATTATCTAACCTAAAATTAAAGTTGCCCCTGTTAAACCAAATACTACAGCCTATGCTCCCACTTTTACTGACTGCTGTCTGTTCTTTTCTTATGTCTCTTCCCCTCCCAGATATGAAAAACAGCTTGTATGCTTTCAGAAAACATTAATTTAATAGCCCTAAGAAAAAGTGTACTAGCTATCTTACTATAACTAAATTGTACACAGTTTTATCAACTACATTAAAATATTAAGGCTGCTAGGGAGGTTGTTATCTCTTACATCCCATAATTTAAAACGTGATTTTTTTCACTGAAAAGCTTGTCATTGCACCTTTAAATGTTGCATTTTCATTAGCAAAGAATACTCAGAATTTTTAGAGATTAACTGTTTGAACCTCCAGACAGTTTCTGTCCATAGAAATGTACTAGCAATGAGTCTTTGTAAATTTCACTCAGAAAAGAATGCACAGCTGTCTTCAGCTGCAGACATCTCAACTCTACTGGACATTTGCCATTGTAAAACAAACAAGCTAATATCTTTGCAGTTGTAAGCAACTTAGCACTTTCATGGCTTTCATTATTTTATTTTATTTTTAAAGCCTATATGCTTACAAAAACACCTGTTTACAGCTTAAACCAAAAGTAGTAAGCTAGATATTCACCTTTGTAAAATAAAATGAGAAGATATCATAATTCTACATATAATATAATCAGTGCACTTTTACACCCCACCCCACCCCAGCAGCCCAAGATCACATCATATGAACATTAAACTTGCTTTTGTACATAATTTATTTTTGTTATACAGCAAAAGCTATATTTCCTACAACTAAAAAAGAACTTGTTTAGTTTAATATGTATCACTGAAAAGAATCCCCATTTAAAATACCCCTGACTACACACTACACAAAACTGTTTTACAGTATATAACATACAGTTTATCTCATAAAATATTTTATACAAATACTAATATACAAGGATTATACAAATACTAATATGAACATTTTTTTTACTTAGAGATAGTTTCCCATTTTAGTGCTCTTCTAAACATTAATGATATAAAATGGGGTATATGCTTTATAGTTCACCCACAAGTTTACAAAGTGAAGAAAAGTCCAGTGTTTTTCAGCCACTTTTTCTTGCAAAACCAAGTTTCACAAATGTGATAACATGCTTTATAGTCTTCCATTTGTTCACTAATTTCAGAGTTACTGGTCTTCCTGTTCATCTCCATCTCCCAACTCCAGACTCTAGTTTAAGTCCAAGGTACTGCTGATTCTTCTAGTCAACGCCTATTCTTTTCTTTTCAGTCTCTTTGAGAAGCAGAGCCCCCTTCTGATCGCTGATTCATTTTTGTCAGATAAACTTTTTTATTTCCTCCTTAGCCTGTTCTGCATCAAAAAATGACTTTGATCCACCAGGAAAAACACTTTGAAGGCAGCTTGATTCTCATACCTGCCTATTAACATTCCCTGACTGATGGGATAAATTTGCTTCTGTTCTGTCTGATGCACAGTGAATAATCATTCTCTACAAACTGCCAATTTTTAATACTTTGCCCTTTTGACACAATTTTGTCAGGATCAACTCTTTCTGTTGGCATGACTGCATTCTTACTAATGTAAGTCTTGACTGCTTTCTCATGCCAGGTTTGCAGCATACACTAAATGTACCCTTTCAATTAACAAATTCTGCTGTGGAACACCAGCCTAGTTGTTTATTTGTGCTTTCATAAAATTAATACAGTCTCTTCCTTCCAGTTTCTCTGGTACAGCAGAAAATTTCAGGTTTTCTCTGCATGCTCATTTTTAACACGTCTTGAGAAATCTCATATTCAGCTATTTTTTTTCTTCATGCCAGCTTTTGATTTTTGCAGATTTATCAGTTCATCTGAATGACTAGTTAACATTTCTTCTATTTTTTTCAGCCTTTTGTTGTTTGAATTGATAAATTCTTTCAGTGTTTCATTTATTTTAATCACATCTGAGAATTTTTTTATTTATTTTTTCCTCTAAATCACTGGAAGCCATCTCTTGAATCATCCTAATGCTGGAACTACTTTTTGCTGAACAGCTGCAGAATCCTTCCCAGATAGTGTTTTATCTTCACCCTTTTTGACTGATTTTATTTCAGGTTTTCCAACTGTCTTATTTGCTGGCAACCAGGTAATGTATTTCCTAGCCAGTAACTGACCCCCCCCCCAATAAAAAAATTCAATGGCACTCATTTTTCTCAGTTTCAGTTTTCACATTGGGAGAGTTGAACTTATGTTGTTGATCAGTGTGCAGCTATCTTGCAAGTCTGAGGTCTAGAGAGTCTTAACCATTCATGTGAGGTGTACTGGGAGAAAATGCTATAAAGAACTTTATAAAGGAAAAATAAAATCTTAGGAAACATATCAAGCAGAATGGATAGTACAGACAGGAAGCAATACATATGAATTTAACACATGACAATAGCTCAGCACAACAGCCACCTAATATATGAGAAACCAACACCTTCCCACCTTGTTGACCCTACATCACTGAGCCCAGTAGGTGCATGTGCAAATATATCTACTTAATGCCCAGCTTCAGTTCAATGCACTCCTTGACAAAGCTTATGCCCTAGCATCACTACATTTGGTAAGTAATGCATATCTGATTACTTTCTCACAGGTTGAGCTCTTGAAGCAGGTTCTGCAACAATACCTCTTCTTACAATGTGCAAGGTGGCACTGGCACCTCATTCTCATCTTTCCCCTGCCAGCTCCACTAGTGCTCAAGCCATTAACTGATCTTGGGTCATCTGGGTCTCAGTCAAAGCTTTCCTCTCTATGCCACTGAGCTCAACCGCAGAGTTACATTTAGAGTAAACACATAGTTGATGAAGCACTCAACCAGTTCCTTATCAGTAAGACAAAAAAGTACTTTGACAAGACACAGACCATTGTTTTAGTATTCTCTCAGGTAAGAATTAGCCAAGTCTAAATAACAGTCACAAACAAAAATAAACAAAAGGATAGCAGCTGCTCTGCTTTAATACACTCCAGAAGATTTCAGATACCTCAATCACAAACAGAATCTGCCTTTCCTTTTAAAACAGATGTTAGCATGCACCTGCAATTCTGTTCCATGACAGGATAATTCAGCTTGCCAAGGAAGCAGTAAGTGTGATAACAGTAAGTAATGTTGCATTACAATAAACAATTCCATTTGAAACAAAACAGTTATAAACTGTATACATCTGAAGAAATGTGCATTTAATTACAGTTCAAAATACAAGAAACATATATCATCAGACACTTTTCCCCTACTACCAGATGAAATATGAGTTTTTTTCAGAACCCTAAAGAAACATATCTTGGAGAAAATAGTATTTTCATACTTAAATCACTCAATTCAATGGCTTGAAAGACTTTTTACATTCTGAATATCAAAGTAAAATCATTTTACCATATCCAGCTGGCATCTATTCCCCTTGGTAGTTAACTCTGTCCTTTTATCTGGCTGTGTGTCCATTGTATTGACATGGTGTTCCACCAATGGGCTACACCCTGGTGAGTAGGTCTCCAAAGTCTTGTAATACTGCTTGGATTTCCTAAACCTGGGAAGATTTAGCTGCTGAGAGAGCACTACCTTATTAAATGAAGTGTCAGACTCAGCCATAATGAGAAGGTTTACTATAAAGGCCCCCCCTGTAATTCTTCCTGTAACTCACTGCGAAAACTAGGTACCGATACTTCTGTGTAATGGATGGGTTTCATCATGTTAACATGACGACATTTGTGTCTCTGCCTCCTGCCTGACAACTTCACCACATAATTTTCACCACTTACTTTACATACAACAGTGACAGATTCCTTTCCATATTACCTAATGCTTGTTTTGCTGAACAAGAATAAGCACTTTGACCTTTTGTCCTGCAACTTATTGCTATGTACTTGCTATTCAAGAATAGCAAGCCCTTTTTCACTGCTGTGCTTCTGGGGCAACCTCGTGAGCTCCCTAAGCTTATTTTTGAAATTCAATATACACAACAGATTGTGGGGAATCTCCTTTACCCAGTCACTCACTACACATTCAGTCTAGAGGCGATAAAGTAGCTCATATGCTTGAAAAACTCTGGCTTCTTGGAGTACCTCACTATACAAAGAGAAGATGGGGCAGGCACTTTTCCCATTCCCACTTAAACCAGTTTGATAATGTTCTCAGCATGGTTTTAAGTATAGAGTTAAACCCCTCTACAAAGCCATCTGGGTGTGGATTGTAGGAAGGAGTTTTTGTTTTTAAATGTTTTAACCCACAGGGGACCTGATATAAAGTTAGCCTCTCTATCCATCAGTATCTCCTTAGGGAAACATATCCTGATAAATATTTCTAACAGTGCATATGCTGTCTTTTTTGTCTCAATAAACTAGAAAGTCACAACCTAAGGATACCTAACATACTAAGCCAACACCAAGATATACCCATTGCATGTACTGATAGGGGTACCAAGAAAGTCTGCAATATACGTGATTATCCTCTGAAATAGTTTTTCAATAATAGTTAAGGGCATTAAGTAGGCTTAGATGTATCTACTGCTTTGACTACTTCTTGTCTTTATTGGCAGGTACACTGTTACATCTTTCTCAATAGAAGACAAGAAGAAAAGTGTACACATCTCCACAATGTATGCTTTCTGCCTAGAAGGCATTATAAAGGAAAAATAAGGGCTGTGTCAAGAAGTGCCTGATGACAGGCCCTTGAGACTGCCAACTGCTATACCACTTCCCCCTCTCTCCATAATCTAGAAATCCATTCTCTATACAAAAGCCCCTATCCAAGTACACAGACTCCCTGTGCTCTTGAAAGTCAGAAGCTACCTTGGCTACCTCCCTCAAGTTTTTCAATCTGGTATCTCACAGTCCTACCGAATACAGCTCTCACCTCATGATCCTCAGTGTTCCTCTTCTACAAAACACCTACAGGACCACCAAATATGGCAAAATATGCTTACAGTTGACATCAGTTTAGTTGACACTATTTAGTCAACTAAGCAGACAGTCCACAAGCGTGGGAGATCACACAATTCCAGGAGTTTGGGAATATCCCCTTTCCATAGTATTGTACAACCCTGAATTTAGCATATATAATTAGCAGGGGGTGTGGGGTGCAGGGGGGCTTGCACCCCAGCATAAAAGTATGTTTTTTTTTTTTTTTGCAAGCATCAGGATATGTTCTTGGTCCATGTGTGCTGATGTGTCTAAGTTTGCAATGTTTTATTGTTATCAGTGTTAAGGACATTCACATGCAGATCTCTAGATCTTACTTAGTAGATTCATATTTACAATTATATATATATATATATATATATATATATATATATATATATATATACATCATCTTTTGTTAAATTGTGTTTGAGGTTTCTAGATAGCATTTTTTGGAGTGGTAACTATAATAAATTAATTGAGCATTTAAATTTTTTATTAACTTCCACTGACGTTTTGAGATTTTCTTTTAATTTGGACAGTGGAGTGAATTTTTAGATTCATTTTGTACAATAATTTTCATGTAATTGTTATGAGTCTACTGTTTATGGGAAATAAGCATTTTCCAATCATTACTTGTACTTTGACAGTACACATTGTGTTTGTCACAAGAGAACCATTACGAACAGCAGGAAGCAGTACTTATGTCTTGTACTGTTTCAGACAAGAATAATTTTTGAAAAGGAATATGATGAAGTTAAATGCATGTTTACGGCCAGAAATTACCCTGAATAAATGGTTAATAACATTATTGTTCAAGTTAAAAGTGCCTGGATGGATTGGTTTGTACTGCATGAACTACTTACAACAGAGGTCCCAGTAACAAGCTCTATGGGACACAACTAGTAGCAGGCCTCTTGGTGGAGGTGAATTTCCCCACCCTTACTTAATTTGTCCTATCTGTGAGCCATTTGGTTGTCCACTAGGTGACATAGGGATTTATGCCTAGATTTGTGAATTTGTCCATAATATTCATGTGAGGTATTGTGTCAAATGGCATCGCCAGGTCAAGGTAGGCAGCATACATCATCTTGCTTGGCTTGAAATTTAGCTATGCCATAACCTAATAGGAGGTAGTTAGCTTTGGAAAAATTCTTAAATGTTCAAGGATTTGCTGGGAGTTCAGCCTTTATATTTATTTCAAAGGGTACTGCTTTGAGATCTAATCTGATCTGACCAGTGAGGACATTACACAAGAGGGGCTGCAACATTCTTTCATATTTGTGAGTACCAGCTCCAGGATATTTGCACCTGGAGTAGTAGGTGTGCAGACTAACTGTTCAAGGATGTTTGCACTGACAAAATCCAGGAATCTTTAAGCCTGCATGTTAGAGGCTGTGTAGGTATCCCAGTTTATGGTGAGATAGTGGAGCTCATCCATAAATCTGGTGTTGGGCTGAACTGTGAGTGACTTCAGTACATTCAAGTACGTGGTATAGTTATCCTGGATTATAGACATAGACCTACAGATAACAATAATATGGTATGGGACTTTATCTAAGGTTAACTGGACATGAAGTAGCTCAAGCATGTCATATTGTTTGACCAATCTTGAGGTGTACTTACTTTTTATGTATTTTGATACGCCTCCAGCTATTGTCTTGTAAGGTAGCCTATCAAAATGTGAAGAAGGCAATATAGCCCTGTACTGCTGGAGTGCCTTCTGCTGCTTTAAACCATGTCTCAGTAACTGCACAGATGTCAACTTTCTCCAGAGTAAGGAGTGCTTTCAGAGAGTGGAGTTTCTTGTTGATACTCAGAGCATTGAGCACTAACACCTTTAGTTATCTTGCATAGAAATTACTATATCAAAAGGTTAATCAGAGTGACATAACCTAAAAAATGCAATAAGAGGTGGATAATATTTTGGACAATATCTGAAATCCTGGAGGGGAGAGGTGCAGATCATCCCTCATCCCTGGCAAAGCAGCATGGTCCGTCAGTCATGTCCTCCCAAGCTGACAAATACTGGACTCCCTTAGAAAGACACTAGTAACTAAGCCAACTGTTAAAGTCAGACATCTTTGGTTTATATTGTGGTATCATCCTTGGAGAGGGTAGAATGCTGCTCAGTGATAGGCTCATACCTGCCTGGGACAAATAATCTCAAATCTCCATCATGTCTTTCTTCACATAGTCCAGGGAGATACATCTGAGGTCATCTGCACCCGCATGAACTATGGAAGAGTCACACCAGTACTTGTGGTTCAATGTCCTGAGTGCAAGTGTGATCTGTCAGATCCTTTCCCCTGACAGGCAATTGACCGTGACTATCTCATTGTTCAGCCTGGGGAGGGGAGCATCAGTGTCTCTCACAATGGAGTTTCCAATAACCAATATATTGGGTTGTGTGGCAGTTTGCCTTGAGGGTTTAGATTCTTAGAGGTTGAGATATAGCCTTCATTTTCTTAGACGCATATTGTTCTACTGGCATGTTTGCATTTCAACCAATATGGGTCTCAACATCTTTCTGGCAGTAAAATTAGGAGCATAGTAAGAAACTTTCCACCAGGTGTTCTCCGTGCAATAACTAAACAAATATACTCCACAGATTTGACATAATATGAACCTAGAATTGGCATCAACTATTATTAACTGTCTGCAAACAGCTAAAGTTAACTTTGAACCTAACACCACTCTAAGTATTCAACTGTGGTGCCACCTTTATCATTCTTATAAGAAAAGCGCAGTCCAGGTCTGAACTGTCTGCAAACAGCTAAAGTTAACTTTGATCATAACACCACTCATATTCAACTGCGGTACCACCTTTATCATTCTTATAAGAAAAGTGCAGTCCGGGTCTGAACTGTCTGCAAACTGCTAAAGTTAACTTTGAGTATATGTCTACCTGTTTGAGCCAATATTCATTATACCCTGGAGAGCACTCTACTTTGGATTGTAAGCATCCCCCCCCCACACACACACACACTCATCTTCCGTTTTCTCTCTTATTCCTTTCTGTTAACAAATAGTATCCATAACTGATCAAATACTGTGTGTTTGTTAATTTAAATTGAGACCACAGCAGCCTACTGATACAAGGTTATCCTGTTTTTCCACATGAGAAATGATTAAGAAATGACTTACAGATTCAGAGCAGTCCTTGGTCAGTTCTGATTGTTTCTTAAACACAAATGTGTCTTTGCTTTGGCTCATTAGCAGCAGTACAAAAGAACTTTCTGCTCACACCCTTGTTCTCCCTCTCCCCTTCCCTGTTTATTACCTTAAGCCAAGTCCAAAGATAATAAATATTACCTGTGGCAGGCTCTGCCCTAAAACTTATTAAAACTGCCTGAACTGGGGCACAGCTAACTGATAGTTTGTGGAAATACAGGGTACCCCATTGAGTCTCCACATTCACTATCATATGTTCTTTTATCAGTTTACTCTGTTACCTAATTGTTTTCAGCTCCCTCATAAGAGCAACTAACAGGGTCTCTACCCGCTTCACTCCCCACCCTGCCCCCTATTCCCTACTGCCCCAGTGGTTCTACCTTTATTACACAGACAAACCCCTTCCATCTTTCCAATAGCCAACCACGGCACTAAACCCAACACTACCTCCTCCATCTTCCCATTACTATCACTCCTCCTCAGCTAACATGTATAAGCATACCATACCTATGCTCACTGCATGCACTCTCCTTGCATATCTTACATCCTACCAAAACTCCATCATTCCCCCACTCAACCACTACCACTGTACTACTACTCACACCACCACTCATGTCTCACCCTCACTCAGCTCCCCTCCCACCAACTCAAGAACCATCCCTTTGCACCCCCCCACATATTCTATCAACTATATTACTCAAACATAAAGCATCCCTACAACTTAACATAGTAACCCTCCCACCATACTTATTACCCACAGAGCACAATCATAACGTTTCTCTAATAAACAAACACATTCAAAAACTGAGAAAACTTATAACCTCAAAACTTGCCCTAAGTGGAGACATCCACCCCAACCCTGGCCCTACCATCTCCAACCCCAATCCTCATAATCAGACTAGAAACCACAACTACTCCCAAATCACAGCCAATAGAAAGCCAAGTGACTTCCTTCTACTAAGCCTAAATATTAGAAGTATATCCAACAAAGTCCATGAACTCCATGCCACCATAGACTTGTACTCCCCAGATATAGTCATCCTGACAGAAACCTGGCTAAAACCTCACATTACCAGTGAGTAAATCCTCCCTACCGGTTATGGCATACTAAGAGTAGACTGGCTAAACAAGAAAGGAGATGGTGTAGCTATAATATTTAAACAGCATCTAAACGTCCAGATCTTAAAATCATCAGCTCCACAAATAGACAATGAAGAAATAATATATACCAACCTCAAAATTAACCAAAACAAAACCATCAACATAATTGGATGCTACTTCCCATCTGGCCAAAACATCCCTCCACTAGAAAACCTCCTCAGCTGGTCTACCCACCATCTCCCCCAAGAAACTATAATTTTAGGTGATTTCAACATTGACTGGCAATCCTGTTTGGCAACCATCCAACCCATCACGTAAACCTTCATGACTTCACCCAACTAGTCCAGTCGCCAACCAGGATAAATAAAAACACCAACAAGCAGACTACCCTGGATTGGATACTAGTCAGTAAGAGCCCCCAGTCATATATAACAGGCTGCTTATCAGCCTCAGTGATCACTCCCCAGCGTTCCTACTCAAAAATACCTATAACAAGCTAAACCTGTCATCTACCATCAAATATGTACAAAACTAAACTTTAACCCACTCACATTCATCTCATCCCTCAAAGAATGTAACTGGCATCCTCTAAAGTACCTCAGTCTTGATGATGCAGTTGAATTTTTTAATACTACATTCCTGAGCATCCTTAATTACCATGCCCCCATAAGACTTTCCAGAACAAATGCACAACCCTCCCCATGGCTACAGAAAACCACTAAGTCGTAAATGAAAAACAGGGATAAAGCCTGGGAGCACTGGCACAAAACCCCCTCAACTAGACAGAAATTCCTAAAACTACACAATAGAGTCAAAAAGCTAATAAAACAGGACAAATTCCAATACTATCAGTCTGCCCTAGACTCCTCACAACACAACCCCAAACAATTCTGGTCCTCCATAAACTCCACCCTCCACCAAGGTAAAGTCAGTACCCCTCCTCCTAACATCCCTCACTCCTCCAAAAATACTGCTACCTCATTCAACACACACTTCACACAAACCATACTATCACTAGCTAAACAACACAACCACCCTCCCTTCCAACCCACATCTTCAACTAGTAATCTCCCCACTGCCTTCTCTTTTTCTCCTATATCTACCTCCAACATAAAAAACTCTTAACTAAACTTAAGCCCACCAAATTAACAGCAGACAACCTCCCAAGTGAATACCTACAAATCGCAACTGATGCTCTGGCCTACCCAGTATCCATCTTGATTAACCGATCTCTGTCAGAAAGTTACGTTCCCACACTATGGAAAGTAACACATATAATTCCCCTCCACAAAGACGGCCCCTCCACAGAACTAACCAATTACCGCCCCATAGCTATTCTCTCTCCACTCTCCAAAATACTAGAGAGATGCATACACTCTCAGGTCTCAGACTACCTCCTTACTAACAACCTCCTTCCCAATACTCAGCATGGTTTCCGACCAAACCATAGCACCACCACTGCCTTACTCTCCTTTACTAACACTATCCTTCAGCATAAAAACAATGGCCATCTCTCCTCTGCTACTTTCCTAGACCTATCTAAAGCATTTGACATGGTCCCACACAAACAACTCATCTCTGTCCTCAATAACCTATCCTTCTCTCAGTCACCAACTGGTTTCAGAGTTACCTGCCTGACTACCAACAATCCATCGTATGGCAGAATGATATATTTCTCCAACTACCTGTCTCTATAGGAGTTCACCAAGGATCCATCCTTGGACCCCTACTCTTCTCTATTTTCACCAATAATCTAGCCTCTGCCACCAAACATGGCACACTCATACAATATGCAGATGACTCAAACATCATCTGCTCAACGCAGTCCCTACCCAAACTGCAAAAAGTCACACAGGAAGCCTTTTCCTCTGCTGAAACTTGGTTATCTGATGCCCAATTAGTACTCAACCCAAACAAAACTAAAATATTCATCTTCCAACCCACCAAACATACTCAAAACAACTCTCACTTTAACATCACAGCAAAAGACAACACCACTATACACACAACAGAACACATCGAATTGCTAGGAGTGGAAATAGACAATAAACTAAAATTTGACATTCACATATCCATGACCATAAAAAAAGTCCACAAAAAACTAGGGGTGTTATACAGAAATAAGCAACTTCTCACCAAAGCAGCAAAGATTTCTGTAGCAAATTCCCACCGTATCTCCACCCTACTTTATGCCTATCCAATATATACCAACCTAAGGCAATGTGATCTAAACAAGCTAGAGACCTGCTACAACAAAATCGCCAAATTCGCCACATGGGCATCCTACCATAGTCACCACTGTCTCTCACTTACTGAAATGGGCTGGCTTGAACTCCCTCACCTCCTTTAATGGCATCAACTCACACTCGCCCACAAACAAGTAAACCATCCACTAAATGTCCCATCCCTCCAGAATCTACTCCAACCCTATTGCACCACCAGACCACTAAGATCCAGCAACAAAAATCACTTGCAGATCACTAAAGCCAATAACTCTGCTGGTGAAGCACTATTCTCTTACACCATAGCCAAATTATGGAACTCCCTCCCACCCACAATTACCTCCATACCATCATGCACCCACTTCAAAACTTTACTAAAAGCACACCTAAAAACATGCTGGCTATGCCCTTGCAACTCCCACTCTAATATCACCCACCCCATCCACTACTTTTCTTTCCACCCCACTAACTACCTTGATTATAGCAAGCTCAGATGCTCATAAGCCTACTACTTATTATACAGCAGGAACTTCTTATTGTAACAATTGTTAATGTCTGCTATGTACTGCGCAGATTATAAAGATTCTAGTTGTCTACTGATGTACTATGTTCTTCATCTGTAACTATGTTTGTAATTGTTAATTACTATGTTAATCAAATTGTTAATTTCTATGTAAATCCAATGTAACTACTGTCTGTTTATTTTAACTGTGGAGCTTTTCTCCCCGGGCCTCCGCTGAAAATGGACATACGTCCAGTAGGACACTCCCAGTCAACAAATGTAAATAAATAAATAAATAAATAAACTTAAACTTAAAAAACATAATAAAATATGAACTGTCTACTCGAATAAATCTCTTAAACTTAGTAAATCAAGTAAAAAATCCATTCCAGGATATGTTGAATTTGCATTTCCTTTATTAGTGTGAATTCAACATAACCTGGATTGGATTTCTCAATGTCAGTTGAAGAATGGACAAGTAAGGATAGATGAGAGACCCCTTGTCTTGGGTGCGTAGGTCACCATGTGAGGTAACATGTGGTTATTGCCCCTAGCTAGGTGAAGAAGGGGGAACCAATGATGAATGGGCCATTGAGTCACCAACAAGATATTGGTTGGGGGGGTCCTGCTCTATCTTGAGCAGGACCCTCAGAATCACAGGAAGGAAAGGGAAGGTGTAGAGACACATCCCCTTCAAAAAAAAGATAGAGCATCGCCCTCCAAGCCAGAGAATGCGGGACTCTGGTGCGAAAAAGTGGAAGTTGTAAAATGATGAGGCAAAAAGATCTACCAGAGGAGTAACCCACCGATGGACAATATCTACAAACACATCTCTGTGAAGTGTCCATCTGTGAGCCTGTGTATTGGACTTGCTCAAAGAGTCGGCCACTATATTTAGCTCTGAATGAATGAATACAGTCTGAAGAATCACTTAATGCTGGACAGCTAGATCCCAAACTGGAATAGCCACTCTGAAAAGAAGATAGGACCGTGTCTCTCCTTGTTTGTTGATATACCATATCATTGTGGTATTGTCTGTGAAGATTTTGAGATGCCCTGGAAGAAAGGGGTGTGAAAGGTTTGAAGGGCACAAAGGAGTGCTCTCATTTACTTCATACTGGTCTGACCACTGATGAGGAGGCCAGAGACCCTGGACCCTGAGGGAACTGCAAGAAGCTTCCCGCCTCATGTCTGAAGCATCCAAGAAAAGTTCCTGAGAGGGGATTGGAGCTGAAAAGGAAGTCCTGGGTTGAGAAACAGCTGATGAATCTGGCACTGAAGCTCATGCTTTAGGCACGGCAAAAGAGGACTACAAAATCTAGAGCATGACAGTGTTGAAGCCACACTGACTTTTGGAACCACTGTAGTTTTCTCATATGAAATCTGGCAAGATGTGCAGCTTAGGAATGGTGGACATCATGAATCCCAGAGCCCTGAGAAATTCCCTGGCTGTAACTGAAACCAGAGGAAGAAGGGAATGAAAAAAGGTGATTAGAAAAACAGCCTTGAGAGGAGGCATGGAGGCCAGCAAAGGAATGGTCTGGTACCTGCAACTGAAAAACACATGATCCTGGGAAGGAACCAGGCCTGATTTCTGGAAGCTTACTGTAAACACCAGGCTCTGCAAGAGACAAACATTGTACTGGAGGTGTTGAAGTAAGACCTTTTGGGAGGAAGCCTGAAGGAGCAGGTTAACCAAATAAGGAAAGATCTGGACTTCTCTCATCCTGAAAAAGGCAATCACAGGAGTGAGGCATTTGGTGAATAGTCTTGGGACAGTAGAAAGACTAAAAGGTAAAACATAGAACTAAAAAGGCAAGGAAGAGACAGATTAATGCAAATACTTCCTGAAAAGGGGATGAACTGGTATGTAAAGATAAGCACCCTTGAAGTCCAGGGAGACCAATGAAGCCTGGGGAAGAAGAGGAGGAAACAGGGTTTGAAGGGATAATGTCTGAAAGGAAGGGATAACGTCTGAAAGGAAGGGACCTTTAGAATGGTGTTGAGCATAGAAAGGTCCAGAATGGGTCTCCAGGTGCCATCCTTCCTGGGAACCAGAAAAAATCTGGAATAAAACCCCTTTTCCTCCTAGAAGGGGGCACAGCTTGAATGGTGCCTTGTGCTAAAACACCCTGAAGCAGTACTGAGAAGAAAGGAAGCTGTTCCTGAGGAAATCAAGGGATGCCAAGAAAAGAAGGAAGGGACTTCCATACAGTGAAGTACCCTGATGGATGATGGCCAGAACCTAACAGTCTTGAGTGACCCTTAGCCAACTGGGAAGGGACAGGGAAAGACAAAAAAATAAGGGAACCTGACTCTAGAAAAAGGGGGAAAGCAGTCAGGTAGAACCTGGGTTATCTTGAAAAGGAGCTGCAGATCAATATGTATATGTACCTTTAAGAAGCTATCCAAGGGTTTGCACAAGTGTATAAATACTGAGGACGTGCAAGTCTGACTATCATTTTGTAATAAGTTATTGAAATGTAAGCATGTATGTATGTAACGCCTGTCTGTTAACCAGTTTGTTTATATTTCATTATACTGCCATCCATCCTGATGTGTTTCTATGTATTAAAGCATCTAAACGAAATGCCCCACCTGCTTGTCATCTATGATAGAGAAGGACGAGCAACATGGTGTCAGAAGCGGCATGTCTACAGGTACACGAGGTTAGAAGAATAATGGCCAAATGATTCGTTACCAGAAAGAGTTCCAGTTTCTTCTACTTAAGTCTGAGGGGCACCTGGTTCACATTGGAGGAATATAAAGGAGCGAGTCATCCCTACTGCAGTGCCTTCTTTGTGGAGTCTGCATGTCCTACCTGTGGTCGCGTGGGTTTCCACCGGGTGCTCCGGTTTCCTCCCACATCCCTAAGACATGCAGTAGGTGGATAGGACACTCTAAATTGGCCCTAGGTGTGACTGTGTGCGTGTGTGTGTGCCTTCTGTTGAAGGTTGGGCGCCAGGCTGGCAACTCAACACCATAAAAACTCCACTGCCAGTCATGAGCGGACAGATGATCTGCTGTGGTGACCCATAACCGGGAAAAGCCGAAAGAAGAAGTCATCCCTACTGCATGCATAATTCGCAAAACAGGTCAGAAACGAATTTCAGATATTAAAACTTAAAACTATTTCTTATTTGCAAAATATGAAACGAGGCATACAGAATATTCAATTAAACCAATATGTCTGATATTGATAAAAATATACAAATTACTATGAAAAATGTTTGAAATAAAGTCCGAATTGCATAAAAATGAATAAAATAAGAGGAAAAGATCGTATTTTCGCTAAGCGTGTAATTTTTCATATTTATTAAAGATATCCAAGTTATCAAAAGTGTATAAAGTGTTTGCATGTTTGCCCAGTACTACAGTAAAGTTATTTTGCAAAATACCCTCATTGCAGAGCATATTTCACAAAGTACAATATCTCAAAGAGTTTATTGTGCATTTGAATGTTATTACAAGCTCACAGAACAGTTTGTTTGTACATAATTACAAGGGCCATACTTTCAGTGTGTTTTTGCATACTTTGTGGACATGGCAGACAGATTTTGAAAACAGTGCACTTGTGTTTGACAATAATATTGCAGAAAACTGGAGAGTGTTTGAGCAACAGTATGACATTTTATACAGGCTGCCTTTTCTGATAAAGATGACCTAACAAAGGCATTTATTCTGCTTAATTTAGCTGGGTCAGAAGCCATTGAAAAGGAATGTTCATTTGTGTATGCACCTGCTGTCTATGCCAGAGAGGGGGAAAAACATCATAATGATGTACAGGCTGAGTAGGGGGAGGGCCCTGAGTGTTTAAAACATAAATTTAGATTAATATGTAACTGCCAGACAAATGTTACAATGGAAAGTCACTTATTTTACACAAGATACCAAAAGCTTGGGGAAACTTTTGCAGCATATATAACTGACTTGAGAAACAAAGCTAAAACATGCAGATTTGGTGATTTAAAGGATGAGTTGACAAAAGAAAGACTTGTGTGTGGTATTAAAGATGATGCTGTGAGAAAGATTTTGCTTCGTGACAGTGATTTAACTTTGAATAAGGCCATTGAGATTAGTCAGATATATGAGGTCAGAGAAAAGCACACAAATATGCTTACAAATGAGAATAGCTCTAGAAGGCACAGTGGCAAAGCTTATGTTGATAGTATGCAGCATGTGGTTAAAAGAAACAGGCCCAAGCACATGGCAGCAACTGTAGCTCCTGCAGCACCGACTGATAAACCCCAGAGCTTTCTAGCAAATTCCACAGTTCGCACACTCTCAGTGAAGCATAAGAGTGAGTTAGCAAACTCAAAGCATAGGCCCCAACCTAGCTTAATTGCCAGCTGTCGTAATTGTGGTGGAAATCATGAATTTAAAAAAGAGAAATGTTTAGCTTTTGGTCAACAATGCCACAAATGCAATAAATGGAATAATTTCAAATCAAAAGGCCCACATTCTTTTATTAAAAGGGAACATTTTAAGAAACAAATTGATCAATTAGAGAGCTGCAACCCAACTCTTTATGTTGATGGTGTGTCAGTGCTTCATGAAACAGTCAATGCAGTTGATTCAAGGGCAAATAATGAAGTATTTTTGTACTGTTCAGATTTTATTTATTTTTATTTATTTTATTTTACATTTGTTGACTGGGCTGGTCTAGCTGGATACATGTCCATTTTCAGTAGAGGCCCAGGGAGATAAGCTCCAAGCAGGTAAAATGAGAAAAAATACAATACTTAAATAAATACCAAACAAAAATACAATGCTTAGAAAGTATTTAAATTGCAATACATTGGAGAATTAAACCTATTTGGAAAGAAAAAAAATATATTTAAGTAGAGTGGTATAGAGTCAAAGCATAGTTTAAGATGCAAATAAGTACAGGTACACCCAAAGGTCTGGAGATATTAATATTAGACAAAAGAAGGAGAGGAGGAGACAAGAGAAAGGTTATAGAAGAGACGAAAAAAATGCACTGGCTAGTATATGGTTGGTTTGCCTAGAAAATTGTTGCAGAGGGGACAAGGTCCAGAAGTAAGGGTTAAAACAAGATGAGAAAGATAAGGGGAGGAAGTAGGGTTCAGTCTGGTTTAGAGCAGGGACAAAGCCTGAGAATTTTCAGATGTTCTTTGAGGTTTTTTTTTTGAAGAGAGATGTAGATGAGAGAGATGTGAGTGCCCTAGGGAGCTGGTTCCAGATTTTGCCCACAACGTTAGTACAAAGTGAGTCGCCTGCTTTATTATTAGATTTAACATTGGAAATTAGTGACTTATTGGCTGAGCGAAGTGTTTCCAGATTTTTATAAGGGGAGATCAGGTTAGTAAGGATAGGGGTACTATTTGGGTGGTAAAGAATTTTTTTGTATGATTACTAGTTGATTATACAGAAGATGGTTTTGTAGTTCAGACCATCCGAGCTGTTTAAGATTATGACAGTGATGGGTTCTAAAAGGGGTGACTGTGGCAAATCTGGCTATGTTGTTATAGATGGTTTCAAGCTTGCTTAGACTGCTTCTTGATAGATTGGTTTTTATAGTGGAAGCATAGAATAGGGTAGAAGTGAGGTGAGTCTGGGCAATGGAGGTTCTAGCTTGTGGAGTGAGGTAGGGTTTGATTCTATACAGGGAGCCTAGTTTTTTATTAACAGTTTGAATAGTATTGTTGATATGGTCGTCAAAGCTGAGTTTATTATCTATGGTAATGCCAAGGAGACGTGTATAGTAGTTCCATTATTAGAGGTAATTGTGAAGTAGATCTCTGGTGACTTTTGAGTAGGAGCAAAAAGCAGTAATTTTGTTTTTTTGGAATTTAGGAGGAGGCAATGATGGGTAAACCAATTTTCAACAGTGTTAAATACTGTCTGAGTGAGGGTTTGAAGAGAGGTTGATGACTTAGCAGTACAGATTAAGGTCGAGTCATCAGCATATTGTATACAGGTGATTTTAGGAAATACAGTGTTGAGATCATTAATAAAAATTGAGAAAAGAAGAAGACCTAGGATAGATCCTTGAGGGACTCCAATGTTTACGGGTAGAGGTGTAGAGAGAGTATTGTCCCAGAGCACTGCTTGTTGTCTATTTTTAAGATAGGATGTAAACCAGCGTATTGCTGGTGGGTCAAGAGATTGGGCTTTTAGTACACTGATCAGTAAGTTGTGGTTCACCATATCAAAGGCTTTTGATAAGTCAATGAATAGTGCAGAAGATAGAGAGTTATTATTTTGATTCCTGTTAATACAGTCTGTAAAAGTTAGTAGGGCGGTAGTTGTACTATGAAAGGGCCTGAAGCCATGCTGGCAGTTGGCTAGTAAATTATTTTGTTGCAGATGTTGAAGTAGTTGATAGTGAATACATTTTTCCATTATTTTGGCCAGTGGGGAGAGTAATGCAATAGGTCAAAAATTAGAGGTATCGGTGGAATTGCCTCCTTTATGTAAGGGGATAATGTGGGAGACTTTCCAAATGGATGGGATGTTTCCTTCTATGATTGTTCAGTTTATAAGGATGGATATGGGATATGCAATGACTTTGGCTGCTATTTGAAGGTATTCAGCTGGGAGGTGGTCAGCAGAAGGGGTACAAGGTCTAAGTTTTTGTAGGAGTTTGCAGATAAAGGATGTTGGTACGGGTTGAATATGCAAGGAGGGCACTGAGCTGTTAGTGTTTTGGAAAGGGGTGGGGGAAGTAGGAGATAGTGTATTAGCAAGTGTTTGAATAGTTTCAGTGAAGTAATTGTTGAAGGCATCCGCTATTTGTAAAGGATTATTATGGGGAATTGATGATGGGGCTGGAGTTTTGGTATGTCCTGGTTTGATTAGCTTATTAATGCCTGACCAGAACTTTTGAGGGTTTTTTGGGTGTGATTGTTGAAGGAGGAAATAATAGTTTTGTTTATCTAAGATGATGTCTTTTTTGGTTGTAT
This sequence comes from Protopterus annectens, assembly GCF_019279795.1. NCBI lineage: Eukaryota > Metazoa > Chordata > Ceratodontiformes > Protopteridae > Protopterus > Protopterus annectens. The sequence continues at coordinate 1,560,080,282 of NC_056741.1, forward strand.
TTCTTAGCTGTTTATATTGTAGGTGGTCTGTAGAGCTCTTAGTGGCTCTCCATTTGGTCTATTCTCTGATTTGTTTTGTGAGCCATGGGGCAACTTTGTTTCTAACTCGGGAAAAGTGAGGAGGGGCATGAAGATCTAGGATTTGTAAGAATTTAGTATTAAAGTAGGAAACAGCTTCATCTAGTTTGAGTTCTTTCAATTGTGACCAGTTGCAGGCCTTTAGTTCTCTTTGAAAGCTCTCTGCTTGAAAGTGTTTTTTTGAGCAATAGGATGTAAAAGTGTTATTATTAGGACTATGAGCATTTTGCTTTGTTATATAGGTTAGTATATGGTCACTAATGTCATCAGGAAGTGTTCCTGGTATATAGGTTTCAGAATGACTATTTATAAGGATCCAGTCAAGGACGGTTTCTTTATTACTGGATTTGTGAATTCTTGTGGGGGTGTTTATTATTTGTGTGATGCCATAAAGATTAATGTGGGTGCTTGGTTTGGGGGAGCTACAGGTAGTCCAGTCAATGTTAAAATCACCTAGTACAATTGTTTCTTGAGGTAGATGGGTGGAAAGGGTACTAAGAATGTTTTCCAAAGTGTTAATATTATTTCCTGGTGGAATATAGGTACAAATGATGTAAATAGATTTAGATTTGTTAAGTTGGAGTTTGATGGTGAGTGTTTCTGCATTGTTATTAGAGGGGAAATAACACATTATAGGATGAGACTTGGAGTTCAGATCTATACAAGATGGCTACACCGCCACCCTTTTTGGAAGTACGGTCATATCTAAGGATGTTGTAACCAGGTGGGGTTATTTCTAGGTCATGAGTAGAGGGTTTCAGCCAAATTTCTGTAAGGCAAAGGATATCAAATGCATGCACTTGTAAAAGAGCAAGCAACTGACTAAGTTTGTTATTAATGCTACGGATATTAAGTTGAGCAATTCTTAGAGAGTTAACTAATTGTATAGAGGTAGAATTACCATTGGATATTTGTTGTTGTGGGTTACTGTAGAAATGTTGATTTGGGCCAGGATTAGGATGAATAATAGGAGCTGAGTGGGATGTTTTAGTAAGGTCTTTATGCTTTTAAAGTACTTGGGTAAGCTTATCTTACTGTAGACGTTAATAACTTGGGAAGATCTATGAAATCTGGGAGTAGGTATGCTAAAGTAGAAGTTATGTTGCTATGGGAGAGGGAGCTGAGATGTATGGTTGGTAGTGTTTGTTGGTGGGGAGGTACATTATTAACTAGAGAGAAGTGTTCGTAGTAGGTTAAAATATAGGGTACAGCTAGGAATAATAATGAAGAAATAATAAGAAGACAGTTTTTATGGTTAGAGTTCTGTAAGAAGATCATTTGAGATAATAGGGTTGTAGGGTAATGTAAAATATTAGCTAGAGAAGATTATGAGTTATAGTATGGTAGAATAGATAAGTGGTGGCTAAGAGGGGAAGTATTAGTGAAGAGAGAGGTAGAGGGGCTGGTTAATTGGCCTCTAAAAGTAGGGAGGAGAAGAGTAAGGAGAGAGTTAGCAGTGGGAGTGGTTGTTAAGTAGTAGTGTAAGATGATAGGGAGAGTAAATTGGTAGGTGTGGCTAAGGATGTTCAAGTGTAACAGCACTGGGGTGGGTGGGATTTGGGGGTAGGGGAGCGGAGTGAGCCCGGAGGGCGAACTGAGCGGGCCAGAGCAAGTAGTGGAGGATTCAGCAGAGACAATCAGTGAGCACCATTCACCTAGAGAAAGACAGTGGAGGAGGTAAGTAGCTGCTAGAAGAGACAGTGAGATGTAGAAGAGAGGATAGTGAAGAGCGGAAACTATGAAGAAATAAAGTCTAAAGTTAGTAGAGGAAGAGAAGGCAACTGGGAATGCCCGAGAGATAGAAGAGGAGGAATGCCGAGAACTAAGACTAGTAAACTATGAGGAGTGAGTAAGGGCATGAGGCAAAATTACACTGCCACCTAGTGGGCAGAATAGATATTACTGCAGGTAGCCAGGAAAGAAAAATAGGTGTGGTAGAATAAGGTAAGTAGCGAGGGGAAAATCTATTAGAAGAAGCTTTTAGTCAGGGAGAGGAGTCTGGCTGCTGGTTTTCCTGACTCAGTGGATAAATTAGTTTACAAGCTTAATTACGAGACAAAGATGGAATTAGCTTACAGTGTGGGTCAATAGAGAAACATACTTTGTAAGTTCTGTACAAACAGGTGAGAGCACTTGGCAGCAAAAAAGGATGGTCCAATTTGGCAAGGCTTGAGGTAGATCAGGGGGTCCTTAGAAGCCAGGCAGGTCCCTTATTGCAATGTAGCGGTTAGATTGCTAGGAGGGTGAAAAGGTAAGAAGAAAGGTATTAGAATATAATGAAGCAGATAAATGGAAAACCCACTGAGCTCAACGTTGGCACAGGTTCCAAGGGCAGTGTTATGTCAGCAGAAACATTTGCTACAGTGTGTCATAGTGAAAGGCTTTATTTGTCAAGGTTCGCGAAGCTTGCTGCTTATGGGGGTGAAGAAATTCAAACTGAAGGCTCAGTAGTGCTTTCATGTTATTCTGCTGGGAGAAGCTACGACTTATTTTATGCGGTCAAGAGGCATGTGCAGTCATTAACAGGGCTCAGAGACAATTTGAAAATGAGACTGCTTTCATTTAACAAGGAAGTCCATCATGTTAGCTGAAAAGATCACTACTCTAATTACGCACAGTACATGTTTTCGACGTATGCTGATCTTTTCAAAGACAAACTAGGGAAGCTTCCAGTTGTGTACTCCATGAAGTTAGATCCAGATGTCAGTCCAATTATCAGGCCAACTTGAAAAGTTCCATTAGCCATGCAGAACAGAGTCAAAGATGAGCTAGATTACATGGTGCAACAAGGTGTGATTTGTCCAGTTGCAGAACCAACTGAATGGGTATCTTACATAGTGGTAGCTAATAAGAAAAACTCAGATGACATCAGAATATGTATTGATTCATGAGGTTTGAACAAAGCACTAAAAAGACTTCATTAACCAATGCGCACAGATGAAGAAGTAGCAGCTCTGATGCCAAATGACACTGATTTTTCTGTCCTGGATGAAAAGAGTTCATTTTGGCAAATTCAGCTTGACAAGAAATTATCATTGCTCACTACTGTCAGTACTCTGTTTGGCAGGTACAGATTTTTGAGAATGCCATTTGGGATAAATTCTGTAAGTGAAGTCTTTCAGAGTGCAATGGAGCAGCTATTTTTCTGGGTATCCTTGTGCTATTATAGTAGACAACATACTAGTAGGAGGTAATAGTGAAACTGATCACGACAGAAACCTAAGAAAAGTTCTGGATAGGGCATATCTAATGAATCTCTACAGAAATGCGAATTCAGGCTACAAGAGTTTGCTTATGTTGGTCATTTATCTACTAGTTCAGGCCTACAACCAGACCCCTCAAAGCAAACAGCCATTCTCGAGATGCCAGCTCCAGACAATGTTCAAGCCCTGTAACATTTTCTTGGCATGGTTAACTACCTATGTAAGCACAATCCAGACTTGAGCCAACTATCAGCACCACTCAGTGAGCTGACACATAAAGATGTATCTTGGTCTTGGTTAGAGCAACACCAAAGTGCATTTGATGTCCTGAAACAGACAACTGCTAGCCCACCAACTCTCAGATACTATGATGTTCACAAGCCAGTTACTCTTTCATGTGATGCTTCAAAATTTGGTCTTGGTGCAATCATTCTACATGAGGGTCAACCTGTTGCCTATGTGTCAAGAACTCTTACCCAAACTGAAATGCAGTATGCCCAGATAGAGAAAGAGCTTTTGGCAATTGTGTTTGCATGTTCAGAGATCCATGATTATGTTTATGGTAGACCTATCCAGATCAAAACAGACCACCAACCTCTAGTCACTATCTTGAGAAAGTCTATGCATTTAGCTCCAGGCAGATTGCAATGCATGATGTTGAGACTGCAAAAGTGTAATTTCACTCTTGTCTACAAGAAAGGCAAACTTCTTGATCTTGCTGATACATTATCCAGATTCCCCAGAAACACCACTGGACAGCATGAGAATGAGAACCTTGATTTGGAAGTCATGGAAGTGAGATTTTTTTCTTCTACAGGTCTTGATGACTTTGGAGATCATACAGCTGCAGATCCAATTTTACAAAGGCTCAACCACTTTATTAATCAAGGATGGCCGTCAAAGCAATCTAGTTTACCTCAAGAAGTGCAACCTTATCTTCCATACAGAGATGAGATTTTTGTCTGACAAAGGTATCATTATGAAAGGTCGAAAGTGATTGTTCCAAAGTCATTGCAACAACAGTACATTATCATCTTGCATCATGGTCACTCAGGAGCCAGCTCTACCAAAAGAAGGGCATGAGGACTAGCATTTTGATCTATGTCACAAGTCATTGAGGGAGTATTTTCATCTTGTTCTGTGTGTAACAGTACAAAGCCACATCAACAGAAATAACCACTTCATCAGATTCCTGAACTACCTTGGTTGACAGTAGCCACTGATATTTTTGAGGTAATGGTCAACATTATTTGATGTTAGTAGACTATTACTCCAATTGGTTTGAAATTGACCTACTTCTTCATCTAGCATCCAGTACTGTCATCACTTAGATGAAGTGTCATTTTGCAGTCCATGGTAGTCCACACAAAGTTATTTCTGACAATGGCACGCAGTTTACAAGCCAGCAGTTTAAAAGATTTGCTAAAGAATGGGACTTTACTCATGTCAGTATCCCTGAGTACCCTCAGTCAAATGGTTTGACAGAATGTGCAGTTCAAAGTGCAAAACAGTTACTAGAGAAGTCAAAATGAGATAATAGTGATGTTTTCTTGAATCTTTTGAATCTTAGAAACATTCCTGATGATAAACATCTTGGTTCACCTGCTCAGAGACTTCTGTCAAAACAAACCAGAACCACATTACTAATCAGTAGTCAATTGTTGGTTCCATGTGTGAAGAACAATAGGTCAGTGAAAACCAATCTGATGAAGAAGCGTTTAACCCAGAAGTCCTACTGCAATAAGACCAGCAAACCACTCACTCCATTACAAGAAGGAGAAGTGGTAAGGATGCAGACATCCAAAGGTTATGATCGGATTGGTGTCATGAACAGTATTTGCTCACAGCTGAGATTGTACATTGTGGAATCACAAGGAACAGAGTTTAGGTTGAATCAGAAACATTTCAGACTGGTGTCCGAGCCTATACAGCAGCACATAGCCTGTGAGAAAGACTCTCTCTCAAAGTTAGTTGTCCAGTGTTCCAATTCCAGGGGAAGTTCCAGAGAATATTCCCGTTCCTGAAACGAATAGAGAAGTTCCTGATACGAGTTGTTCAACGAAGACTGTCCCTGTTGCTACAATCAATCCATATTGTTATGTTATGAGATCCGGTTCTATCTCCAGACCATGTAATAGATACACGGCAACTTGGACATGAACATTGTGTTTGTTTTTAAAGTCTATAATAATGCATGTCTAACTCTAACGTTGTTTTTACCAGAGGCAATCTTTTCAAAAGGGAGGCTGTAGATCAATATGTATGTACATTTAAGAAGCAGCCAAGGGCTTGCACAAGTGTATAAATACTTAGCACGTGGAAGTCTGACTGCCATTTTGTATTAAGCTGTTGAGATGTAAGCATGTATGTATGTAAGGTCTATCTGTTAACCAGTTTGTTTATATTTTATGATGCTGCTGTCCATCCTGATGTGTTTCTATGTATTAAAGCATCTAAACAAAATGCCCCGTCTGTTTGTCATCTATGATAGAGAAGGACGAGCAACAGCAGCCTTCTGATATGTAGAAGTCTGAGTAGATTTAGCAGGAGGAACCCGCCTAGAACCTTTCTTGCCTTTGGGAGGAAGATGAGGCTTATCTGCGAACAAAAGCAGATTTGGATGGACAATTCCTCTGGAACTTAGTGACAGGAGATACAAAAATATGTTTCAATTCCTGCAAAGCCTTTCCTTTATTCTTTAGGGATATAACAAGCTCAGCAGCAGCAACAGAATCAGAACCAAACAGGCTCTTATTGTTAAGAGGAGCATCCAACAATTTAGCCTTAATATTATTAAGGTAAAGGCTGGAGATGAAGCCAAGAGTAATATCTCAAAACAGAACCAAAGGCACCAGCCCTAGAGGAGGCATCATCTGCATCATAACTACATTTAATGAGTGGTGAGCTACCTGAGAAGTACAGCTCAACAGAAAGGACTTAGGCCTTTCCTTCAAGTCAGGGAAGTCAGAGCTTGCCTGGGAAGCCTGAGACAGGAGGGTTAAAACATACCTGGTCATAGGGATCTGGTAATTAATAGCCTAAAAGGCCAAGGAAGCAGCAGTATATACCTTTTTGCCCAGCCGTTCCATAGCTCTACTGTCCTTATCTGAGGAAGTACTTCAGTAGAAGGATAAAGTTTAGAAGGTTTGTCAGAAGAGACAGGAACAACAGAAGGGTCAGGAGAAGGACATTTGAATAGGAACTTATACTCATCAGGCACCTTGTAAAACCTATCAGGTTTCTTTGGGCTGAAAGTTCAGAATCCAAGGCCACAGATGCTGTTGAAGAAGTATTTTGAAGGGTAGTCAAGACTGGAGATACATCAGATGGCTTAGGGAACTCCATCTGGAAGAGCTATAATAGCTCTTAAGAGTGTCAGAAACCTGAGAACAACCCCATTTAAATAGTCTATCATGCGAGAAACAGTATCACCAAAGGAGAGTTCTTCCAAGGGTGAATTAGGTCTAATAGAATCTTCCTCAGAGCCATAATCCAAGGGAGAAGGTATTTGAGAGGAATACCCCAAAGATTCTTCCCCAGAATCCAAATCCTCTTCAGAGAAGTCCTGCTCTCTGGGGTTCTTGAATGTGGTAGATGACCAAGAGGAGCAGGTACATAAACTCCTTGGGGAGGCTTTAAAGCCCTAAGACTATCCAGTTTTAAAAGGTCCCTTCAAACATCTTTCTCAATCAGCATTTAACTACTATATACTTTATTTATTCTTATTATTTTGATAGGCTTTGTTTGTTAACCAGATCTGACTACTCAATTTATTTAAATATTCCATCTGACTTCTGCAATATATTTTTAGTTTTGGACATGCTTAATTCTCACTACTTTACCTGATGCATTCCATTAATTTCAATCTATATTGAGCATTTCTTGCTATTTGTTTTGCTGTTTATTATTACTCGGTGTAAGCGGCTCTACTCTGCTGGGCTGTAACTAGGTATCCCACTAGTTCTGGGAAGTACACGTTTCTGGTTAGTGTGTGCTAGTTATAATTTTAAAAATTCTATTGCATATTTGTCCTGTGGTGGATTTCTGCATTAAGGTTTAACCTGATGAAAAAAAAGGGGGAGGGGCTGCAATTGCGAACAAAATTTACTATTAGTTGCAATATGTTTTTGATTGTGCTGTGCGTTCCTGTTTGCTATTTTAACTCAGTGTGTCTGCTGATGGTCTGTGAGGATAGGTGTGTCTGTGGACATTGTCTCTCTATTCTGCTGGGCTGTGGCGACACAAGGATTTGACCTCAAAACTAAACCCATCTACATCTAGGAAGTGTTGTATATTCTGCAGGAGGATTGTGCAGTGTTCAAAATTATTTGTGACGGATCAAAGTATTCACACCATCCGATTCTGTAAAAAAAAAAAAGAACATATATATATATATATATGTATATACATATACATATATATATATATATATATATATATATATATATATATATATATATATATACATATTTATATATATAATATATATATATATATATATATATATATATATATATATACATATATATATATATATACATATTATACATATACATATATATATATATATATATATAATATAAAGCTATGTCTTGTCTGAAATTTACTTATTAGGTACCATACTAAATGGACAAGAGTATCTAACTGAGCATACCCACACATTCATGCACACTCTTATTGATGTCTGAGTGACTTGCAGGCAGTTGCAGACACATAAGCACAGTTGTGTCCACCTAAGAACACTTGCAGATAGCCCTGCCACTCAGGATTGAGTTCCTTCTTGCGGTAGGCATATTGCACAGTTGTGTGCACCTAAGAACATTTGTAGATAGGTCTGTCACACAGGGTTGAGTTCCCTCTTGCTCTAGGCATACTGTCTGTTGTATCTTCCACTACTTTTACCACCTGTGGGTATTCTTAACCTGAGGATCTGTAAATTTACAGTAAAACTGCAGTCATGGCATCTCATCCTATTTACAGTCACTGTCTTCAGGACACCATTACTTACTGTATCTGTCTTTACTGTCTTTTCCAGCGGTCAATGTTGCAGACATTTCAAACCCATGTCCAGACGTACCTGTAGACTACTGATTGTCTCACCACTGCACTACACTATTGTGGCCCCACACTAGCCAAATCACTTGTACAAAGCTGTAGTGGCTCCAAGCCAAGTTGGAAGTCGCTGCTTCACATATTTGTTAGTTTTTACGACCGTTTTTACTGACTTTTGAACCCTTATTTATTGACACTGTATAAATGTAACTCTGGTGCTGTGATTCATTGTCCATTTCAGTGCTCTACTACACAGACCCTTCCTAAAAATTAAGTCCAAGAGCACTCAATACTGCCTATTTCACCAGGCACTAAAAATAATGATGCCACAGTTCACCTCACCATCTGCTGCCAGCCAAATAGCAACAGAAACATTAAGGCGATGCAAGAACTGCCTCATGCTTATTGACAACTGTTTGATTCTTCCTGTAAATGATTCCATATATAAGAGGTGCAAGCATGTGTAACCATGGAGGCCAATTTCCCTTCAAAGATTGAAGACTATACCTAGCATATTCTTACTTTCAACACCAACCCCACACAACCATGCCCACCACATTATTTATTTAACATTTGTTTACCAGGAAAGTCCAACTTGTAACAAAGCCAATTTTCAGCTGAGGCCTAGAGAGAAACGTTCCAGATGCATGTCTTTGTAATATGAGAGGAAACTGGAGTACCCGGTAAAAACCTACACGAACGCAGGGAGGACATGCAGACTCCACACAGAAGGCACTCCAGCTGAGAATCGAACTGGAGAACCTCTTGCTGTGAGGTTACAACGCTACCACAGCATCATACATGATGGAAAAACAAATATGCATTCTTATGCTGAGGTACTTAAAACACCCCTGCATAAACCATAAAGGCCCCCTAGATGAAGGTTTGGTACACAGGACACTCAGCATCACACTAACAGACAAACAACATACACAGGCACAACAGAAAATACAGCTACAGATGGGGTCACTCAACTAGCAGGCTGAAGCACTTACAGCAAAGCTGAGGCAGTACATCTGATAATGTCTTAGTCATAGGTGACTCCAGAGTCAGACACACAAATGCACTACTGACCAGGCTGTGGGAAGACAGAGTAAAGCATAGTTGCCTCTCAAATGCCAGGATCAGTAGTGTCACTAGGACCTTCATGTGTCTTTACCCTAAGTTCACATATGACAAAGTCACTAAACACATGGGTGTGAAGGACTTGAGACATACTTCCTTCGATTATATGAAGACGGATGCAATGGAGCTCTCATAAAATGCACGTGAAATTGGTGTGAAACTAGTAAGTAGCAACTGCAACTGAATGGTTGGAGCTAAATGCAATGGGACAGGTCTCTATTACAACAGGTTTATAACCATTATCTGTGATCAAACAGACAGGGTAATCCACTTTCATCCAAATACTGCCTCAATATGTACCTACTCATTATAGCCACTTTTCTTACTATATACACTTTAGATAATCTGGCTGAAATCAATAAGGTTGGCCTTGTGGTAAAATGGAACTCAGGACAAAGAACTCCACAAGCCCATACTGTTACCCACTCGTCCCGGTTGCACTTCCCCAATGCCCCCCCCCCCCCATTTTCCCCTAATCCCAGCCTCACACCATCCAGACAGATTGTGTCTCTCTGTCTTGCTGTTTGGGTCTACACATACTTTTAACACACTGTAACTGGTCAAGACACTACTGTAATTAACTCTGGAGGAAGTACCTGAATTAGGCCAGACGTGGTGGCTGCAGTTCTAGATGTTCTCTTGTGCATCTTAGAGCTTTTTTACACCCTTTTGATTTCATGATACCCTGAGCAAAAAAATCATGAGTTAGGAAAGACATTCAGCCTTATTTTTTTCGTTCAAGAAGAATAAGCTTTGTCTAAAGATTAATGTTCAAAGCTAAGAAAATAGGTGGTTCCGCAATAAACTGAGACTATAAATGCAAGAATGAATAAATCCTACTTGGGAACACTGCCTGCCTTCATACCCCTCCAAAAACATAGTTACCTTCTGTGTACCACTATGGCATTAGATTGGGATGGATGTAAATGCACTACACGTTATACAACTGAGGGTCTAAGAGAAGAAACCAAAGATCATGGAAAAATCCACAAAAAAACTAGTACAAGTAGACTCCACGTATAGAATCAACAGCCAAAAACTCAATGGGAGAACCAAATACTGTTAAATGGCAACTCTGCTTGATGCAACACTCTACCAGTGATCAGTTGCAATCACACACATCCTGCCCAGAGCACCACAGACAGCCACTTATTGAGAACAATGTTGATGTCTGACTGTGCTAGAAAGTGCAACAATTATGCACATTACTTCTGAAAGAAAAGCCAGAACAGCTGCTTATCTTGAACAAATGACAATAGTGTCAATCACTTTCATCCATAGACAACCCCTGTATTAGCAATTACAGACAACTTTGACTCAATACACCTCAGTTTTATCTTACTACATTCTGCTGGCTAACAATTGATCACAGTAATTTATTTTAATCCTACACACACACACACACACACACACACACACACACACACACACACACACACACACACACACACACATACAGATGTGACCATCAGTTACTTGTGACTGTATAATCTCATGTGTTTGGTTGCGATCACACGAATGAGTAAATACATAAATAACTGACACACAGAACATTTTCATTTCAGTTCACTGTTGTGAGAACACAGTGCAGCATGTTGCACAATCCCCCACCACATATGCTCAACTTCTTATCATCCAAGGAGAAAGCTAAAAAACAACTGCTGACAAAGGACCAAAATCAGTGACAGTTATTGCCTTTATACATTTAAATATGTCTAGAATAACAGGCTTTGCATTGGCATATATTTTTGAAGGCTGCTCAAACTCAGTTGCCATCATAGTTGTTGCTGAAGCACCTACCAAGCAGAGAAAACGCTGAGAGGAGAAAGGAGCTACTTTTGAGATTTTAAGTATTTTCTTTTGCTTTTTTGTTAAGAATTACTGCTTTGCCACCTACTTTTCAGTGTTTTCTAGCTTGCTAAAGTTTATATCTGTATTAGAAACAGTATTTAGAACACATCTAGAGCCTGTTTACTGCATTTCCTGTGTTGCACTTAATTTTAAATCGTTTTTTTCTCTTAAAACTGCATTTTACCTGACTTAGGTATAGCACTCAAGTGTGGGGTCATTTATTGCACTGTTGTGATTATTTTGCTACTTGTGTATCTCTCCTACCTTTAAACTAAAAGAAAAAAAAATCTTGCTTTTTTCCCACTTTCTGAAATTTAAGAAAGTTCAGTTACAGATTTGCTGTTCTGAACTGTTTGTAAGTTTCTTGGAGGCCAGTGCTTGCTTGGACTAAAGGGAAGTCTCTGTGTTCACCAGTGGCAATGGTTAACACTGAACAGCCTGACAGTCCCTGTAGGAGTGGTTACTGCCTAGAAGCTGTAGTTTTATTGGCCATTTTGGGTCAATTCTAAACTCCTTGATCTCCATCTCTTAAAACCCTGCTGCCTCATGGTTTTGGCGTCTTTCCAGGCTTGTTAGTTGTTGCTGAAGCACCTACCAAGGGGAGAAAACGCTGAGAAGAGAAAGGAGCCACTTTTGAGATTTTAAGTATTTTCTTCTGCTTTTTTGTTAAGAATTACTGCTTTGTCGCCTACTTTTTGGCGTTTTCCAGCTTGCTAAAGTTTATATCTGTATTAGAAACAGTATTTAGAACACATCTAGAGCCTGTTTACTGCATTTCTTGTGTTGCACTTAATTTAAAATCATTTTTTTCTCTTAAAACTGCATTTTACCTGACTTTGGCTTAGCACTCAAGTGTGGGTTCATTTACTGCACTGTTGTGATTATTTTGCTACTTGTGTATCTCTGCTACCTTTAAACTAAAACAAAAAAGAAAAAAAAAATCTTGCTTTTTTCCCACTTTCTGAAATTTAAGAAAGTTCAGTTACAGATTTGCTGTTCTGAACTGTTTGTAAGTTTCTCGGAGGCCAGTGCTTGCTTGGACTAAAGGGAAGTCCCTGTGTTCACCAGTGGCAGTGGTAAACACTGAACAGCCTGCTTGTCCCTGTAGGAGTGGTTACTGCCTAGAAGCTGTAGTTTTATTGGCCTTTTTGGGTCAATTCTAAACTCCTTGATCTCTATTTCTTAAAACCCTGCAACCCTCTTTTAGTGCGGTCTTGCGCACAGAGCAGCATCGGGCAGCACCGCTTAAACAAGCTTAAACTATTCCCGGCTCCACAAAGTCTACTCTTCACTTTTTCCCTTAGAACTGCTCTAAAGCTCAAATTAAGCACTCTATTTTCATTCTAAAGTCCTGCACTTGCTCGTATAAGTAATTTCATAGGTAAACACAAACTAAAGCACTACATCCCCTTATACTCCTTCAAAGCACTTGCTCCCTATTGGTTCTTTCTGATTAGTTAATAAGTAGTTCTCTATATTATTCAGGCATGTCCAAAGGTCAGTTTCGAGTTTACTCTCCAGTCCAGCTGGTGATTCTGGGAATCTTGAGGCAACGTTACAACTGCCTTATGTATACAGACCACCCTCTCCTCCTCCTCCTAACAAGCTCAAATATATGTGAGAGATGCAACTATATAGCCAAACTGGAGGCTAAGCTCACTCAACCCAGTACTGGCACAGCCTGTTAGGAGGAAAAGGTAACCACACATACCACAAATCTAGTCTCACATAGACCTCTCGCATCAGCAATCCAAACACATAAACACACAAAAACATACTCAGAGGCTCTAAACAAAAATCTGCCTAAGCAGCAGAGATCTCCAAAGCAGACATCCAAGCAACACCTACCACGAAACAATATCCACGTAGCACAAAGCTCACAAAGTCAGTGTGCCACACAGTCACAGCCCTTAAGGCTAAACAACACACCTAATACACTTGTAATAGGTGACTCTACTGTCAGACACACTGACGTCCAACTCACCAGGCTGAACAAGGAGAAGGTCACTGTAAGCTGCCTGTCGGGTGCCAGGATCCACCACATAACACAAGCATTTGGGTCACTCCAAAGCAAGTACAAGTATAACTCTGTCATTGTCTATGCTGGTGTGAATGACCTGAGACGTACCTCCCTGGACTACATGAAAAAAGACGTACAGGAGCTCTTTGATCATGTAGCCCAGGCCAGTATGACCCTGACCTTGAGTAGCATCTTACCCTCACCAAGAATGATGCCACAGTATAAAGACAAAATGATCAATTTTAACAATTGGCTAAAGTATTGGTGTCATTCAAAGGGGATCCAGTGTCTGCCAGCCTGGGATGACATGCTCGACAAGCCACGTTGCTTCGCTAAGGACGGCTTGCACCTGTCAACCCTGGGTTTTCGAATACTGGCTAAGGCTCTTTCCTCCCCCATAGTGCCTTAGGCAAGGCTCAAAAGACAAACCCACCCCCATAGACAACACAAAGAAAATAAAACTAAGGGTAATGCTGCTCAACGTCAGAAGTCTAAACCTCAAGATGCATGCACTGGAGACTCTCCTCGGTATGGAGAATATCGATATCTGTGCAGTAACAGAAACCTGGTTCAAGGCTCCCAAGAGCACCCCAGCACTACCACGCTATACTTCATACCATGGTTTCCGGCCCCAAAACCTGAACCGAACCACAAAAGGAGGGGGAGTATCCATATTTATCAAAGATACTCACACCTCCAGGCTAGTGGCACTGCACAAAGCTTTGGGGAACATCCATGTGCAACTAACAGTGGGCAAAACTGCCTTTCAGTTTGTAGCCTGCTACAGACCACCCCCCAAACACAGGAACCTCACTCGGCTTTCCTGAGAATACTGAAGAATATGAAGGTCTCTCCAAACACTATTATATTGGGTGACTTCAACTACCCAAACATCGATTGGGAAAACTACTCAAGCCCAAACACCCTCGCCCAATGGTTCCTAGAATTTATAAACTCAAATGATATGGAACAACTGGTCACCACTCCCACAAGAGGGGAAAACATACTGGATCTGGTCATCACCAACATGGGGTCTCTATGCTCCACACCAGAGGTATATCCCTCATTGGTAAGATCAGACCATAAACAAATCTCACTGGACATCCATATTCCATCCCCACCCCTAGCCAAGGAAACCACGGTGAAGAACTTCTCAAAAGCAAACTTCACACTTCTCAAAACTGAGGTGGAATCCTTCAAAGCCCCCAGGCCAGTGGACAATATGGCCCAAAATGCAGAATCCTTTACAAAAGCATTCTATGGACACCTACAGGAATGCATGGAGCATGCTATCCCAAATAAAACCAAGACTCACTCCTCCAAAGGCAGAAGACCTGTCTGGTGGACCCCGGCTATAAATAAGCTATACAACAGAAGAAGAAAGCTACTACATGACAGAGAAAAATCCCAAAAAGGGAAGGCGTCACTGATCAGTACTAACAAGAAACTACGATCCCTCATAAAATCTTCTAAGGCCAGCTTGGAAAGAAAAATTGCACGAGACACTAAGGATAATCACAAGGCCTTCTTTAGTTATGTCAGAAACCTGGGAGGCAACTCCCAGATATGCTCTGAGTTAGTGCAAAATGACAAAAAATTCACTGAACCCACAGACATTGCCAACATCCTGGCAGAAAGGTTCAGTGCAAACCCCCCCTTCCCCCACAAAAGAGCAAATGTCTATCCCAACAGAGTGTAGCCTTCCTGAGATCACAGATGCACAGGTGAGAGCTGCCCTCTCCAAAGCTAAAAACACAGCATCAATGGGACCAGATGGTGTCCCGGGCTGCGTCTTACATGAGCTCCAAGAAGAACTAAACCCTCATATAAAGTCACTGTACAATTTCAGCCTTACTACAGTATATGTTCCCAAGGAATGGTGTACAGCAACAGTGGTCCCACTCCACAAAGATGGTGCCACAACAGACCCCGGAAACTATTGCCCTATAAGCCTGTCTAGCCTGGTCTGCAAAGCTATGGAATGTATCATCATGGAAATCATAAACAAAGACATTGGGAACCTCCAGACACTGGATCCTACCCAATTCGGTTTCGTTAAGGGCAGATCTTGCCTCTTGAACCTGGTCGACTTCTTTGAAACAGTTACCAAAGCCATAGATGAAGGGAAGATAGTCCACACAGCCTACCTGGACCTCAAAAAGGCCTTTGACACAATACCCCACTTGGGCATCATAAATAAGCTCACCAGCTTAAATATCAACCCCTATGTCACAAGATGGGTTGCAAACTGGCTCAGGGATAGAACCCACATGGTCAGAATAGCAGGTGCCATGTCAGACTCTAAACCAGTCCAGTTACAAGTGGTATCCCACAAGGCTCAGTCCTGGGACCTCTCTTGTTCTGTATATATTTCTCCGAGGTACAGGCTAACACGGGTGGACTATGGCTGATCAAGTTCGCAGATGACTGCAAACTGGGTGCTATAATCGACTCGCCGACTGACACAAGCATACTCCAAAAGGGTCTCACAGAGACGGATAACTGGTGCCAGAGCCATGGCCTAAAGCTAAATGCCAAAATGTGTATAGTCATCCCCTTTGGAAAAAACAAAGTGCCCACAAATTACCACATAGGTGGTAATCCATTAAGTATGGAAGAAGTAATTAGGGACTTGGGGACCCAAGTAGATAGCAATCTCTCTTTTGACAATCACGTTGCCAAAGTGGTTAGAAAGACCTTCTATACAGCCCACCTTATCATGAAAGGGTTCACATCTAGATCAAGAGAGGTCATTGTGCCCCTCTA
Organism: Protopterus annectens; assembly: GCF_019279795.1. Classification (NCBI taxonomy): domain Eukaryota; kingdom Metazoa; phylum Chordata; order Ceratodontiformes; family Protopteridae; genus Protopterus; species Protopterus annectens. The sequence continues at coordinate 1,560,096,377 of NC_056741.1, forward strand.
CTCATCACTTATCAGGCCCATAATTGAGTACAATGCCCCGTTTGGGATGTACCTTACCCGACACCTTCAGCAACTGGAAAGACCCCAAAAGTATTTCACCAAGAGGATCAAGGGGCTCAAACAGATGCCCTATGCAGTTCGGCTAAAGAAACTCCAGCTCTACTCAGCTGCATACCGCCTACTCAGAGGCGATCTGTGTCTGACGTATAAAGCCATGTCCAACCCAGAATTAATGGACATGCTTCACCTCAGGAAATCTAAATCCCTTAGAGCTAAAAGCTCCATGGACCTGAACCTCAGCACAGAAATAAATAGGACATGCTGGAGGGACAGATTCATATCCCAGAGGCTCCCCTCACTCTGGAACAAAATCCCAATCCATGTCAGGCAAAGCCCCTCACTGACCCTCTTCAAGAGAAATCTTGATGAATGGATAGGAGATCATAAGTTTACCCCTGGGATCTGTTCTGTGTCGCTGCTTGACAGAGGTACAGTAAACAAACCTTAAAAGAGCTACCTTCTGTGACCTACTATACAGAGGCACAGTCAACTAATCTAAAAGGGTGGCGTAAGCCAAACATACTCTGGCTAGGCTTATAAATGCCCTAGGGCAGATAGCCTAGTATCAACCTATGAACCTATGAATGCAGTCCTTATGGATTTGCCAGGAAAAACAGCACATTTTGAGGAACAGACCAAAAAAAATCTGAAAACTTCCGTGAAATCAAGGACAGGTGACAGCATCAACCCCACCCAAATGCACAAATGCGGCCATTGATTAAAGAGTCCTTGCATGACTGTAAAACTCATTCTTGACTGCAATCACATGAATGCATACATAAATAAGTGCCATACAGAAATCTGTCTTGTCAGCTCAACGCTGTAAGAATACAGTATATATCTCACTGTACCCCCTATACCCCCTCAACCTCTTAATTTATTAATCAAAGTAAAAGCTCAAATAATGGTGCAGAGTGAACCAAAATCATGTACAGCTGCAGCCTTTGCTTACTGAAACATGTTAGCATAAGAGGCTTTGCATTAGCTTGCATTTTTGAAGGCTATTAACCATGAAACTTGAATGTCAGTCATAATTATTTAGTGACTATAATCCTCACCGATTTTCCGAAAAAGCAACAAACTTTACAAGGAACAGACCAAACTATGTGGTAAATAAATCACAGAAATTCTATGAAATTAAAGAAAACTGACAGCATCTACACCTTCCCAACGGGTTCCCTCCAGAATGTCGAATTTCCAAAACCTCGAATTTCATATGGTCGAGACCATATGATCGAAGTTTTGAAATCTCAAAATTCTGAACAGAGATCTGCATATAGCACGAAACTGGAGATTTCCCTTTTCCTCGCTGTAGTGCGATCTCAGAGTTGGTATATTTAAGTAGTGGGGGTGTGGGGGGTGCAGGGGGGCTTGACCCCTGCAAAAAACGTTGAGAAACTTGATTTTGTATTTTTTTGGATTCATTTCAGAGGTTCGAGATTTCAAAACTTCAATCATATGGTCTCAACCATATGAAATTTCAAGTTTTGGAAATTTGACATTCTGAAGTGAATCCCCTTCCCAACACATGCACACACACATACACGTACATTGATGTGACCATTGATTAAATCTGCTATTTGACTGTAAACCTCAGATCTTTTACTGCAATCAAATAAATGAATACATACATAAATAACTGCCCCACATTAATTTATCTTGTCAATTCACTTGTGTCAAAATACAACTCATTGCACCCCTCCCCCATACGCACTGTTCTCAACCTCTTAGCTCATTAATCAAAAAGAAAGCTAAAATAATGGTGAATATTGTACCAAAATCAGGGCCTGCTACAGCATTTATATACTTAGAAACTTGCTGGTATAATGGCTTTGCATTATCATGCTTTTTCTTAAATGTGGTTAAAAAAAGAAACAACTGCTGTTGTCATTATTTTGTGATTGCAACCCTCCCTTATTTGCTAGAGAAGGCACAAACTTTAAAAGGAGCAGAGCAAAACATGAGGTAAAAAAATATCAGAGCTGTTCTGGAAAATCAGGGACAGTTAAAACCATCTATGCCCCCTCCGAAACACAGAGAAATAGATACACACACACATACATACACACACTGCACACACAGACATAAAAAAATACTTGCTAACTATGCTCATTCACATGTACTACAGTTAACTCCTTTCAATTGAAGCCTCAGTATGTCTCAGTCACTTTAGGCAGCATAAGCCAATAGGACAGGCTCTTTGCTGCTTCATGCAGCAGCAAGGTGAAATGCTTGCTGAGTGACATTTCTGATTTCCTCAACAGGATAAAAGAGCTCCATGGACTGGTGGAGTAAGTTTGCCATAAGATCATTTTTTTTCTTTTTTCCTGTTTCTGAGGAAGGGGAACTAGAATAAGTTAGAAAGTTGACTAATAGTTCACTTTCTGACTTTACTAGCATTTGTTTAAAGTGGGGGCTACAGCCCAAAAGCCAGTACCATGGGCCACCCCTGAATAGAGCTTTATCCTACCATTGGCAAGAATGAAGCCTCAATACAAAGAAAAGATAACTGATGTCAATTATTGGCTTAGCTACTGGTGTTATTCTAAGGGGATACAACATATGTCAGCCTAGGAGAAGACGATCGACCACCCTGACTGTTTTCTTAGGGATGGTCTCCACCTCTCCCCTCATGGTTTTCATATAATGGCCAGGACATTTTCCACCTCTATATTGCCTTTTTTTAGACAAGGTTAGTCTCCTCAAATTACCTACACAGCCAACGAAAAGGTAGCACTGCTCAATGCCAGAAGCCTAAATAAGACATTACACCCCTTACAGGCATTCTAACTCTTAAAAATACAGATGTCTTCAAAGTTACTGAAACATGGTTTCAGAACAGCAATAGCACCTTAACAGTTCAGGGTTTAAATGACTTCCACTTTTTAAGACCCAACATGGAAAATGTTGGCATCCATGGGTACTGGTAATGTGCCAGGCTAACTTCTTGTCTTTCTTCCTAAGAAGCCATCTCACCTCCAGACTCATAAGCCAGGACAACAACATTGAACTTCTTTATAATTTTTATAGTAAATAGAACTCTGCACTATTTCATAGCCAACTAACATAAAACAAACTGATATTCCTCCTTATTGAGCCTATCGCTATTTACTTGGAAGACTTCAACTATCCCTCCATTACACAGGAAAACTGCATCACTTCAAATAAATAAACACAAAGATTGCTGGACTTCTTTAATGTCAGCTCCCTACACCCCCCCCCTTCAAATTCCAAAAAAACACCCTGTGCTCAACAACTACATTTACCAAGTCACTGGTCAACTCTGATCACCATTTGGTATCCCTCACTGTAATGGTAATACCTGACTTACCACAAAACATTTCTGTCTTTAGAAACTACTTAAAGACAAACCTAATACAGATAACTGATGAGCTGGTGAAATGCAAGTGCCCTCCTCACCTTGATGACACCACTTCATAGGCATCCACATTCATGGATAATTTCTATCCTCACCTCAAAGTATGTGTCAAGCATCTGCCCCCATAAGACATAAATACAATGCCAAATTTGGCAATGAACACCTGTGGAGGAACCCTAGAATAAATGAACTATGCAATAAGAGGAAAAAAGTCATAGTCCATAAAAGCAAACTCAACATCCCATCATCTCAAAAAGATCAACAATGAACTTAGAAACAAAATCATATCCTCCAAAATTAAGTATGAGTTGAGAGCTGCCACCTCACTAAGGACAACCACAAAGCCTTCTTCAGCTATATCAGAAACTGTATATGTAATACCTAGCAAAGATCAGAGCTAATACATAACAACACTTATTCATCCTTTATGAATATAACCAACATATTAGCGGACAAATTCAGTTTTAACTTTATTCCACTATCTCGCCCTAACTTTCTCCTATGTATTACCACATCCACACCACCCCCTCTGACCACCTCAGAATGCTCTTTCCAAAGCGAAAAACACTAAGTCCTTGGGTACTGGTAATGTGCCAGGCTAACTTCTTGTCGGCACCAGACATTTTCTGGTGCACTTGCTACTAACCTTAATCGACATCAGCCTCTGCACTGGATTCATGACAGAGGAATACAGAACTGCAGTAGTTATCCTGCTCCACAATGAGGGATTCAATACTGATCCAGGAACTAGAGACAAATAAGCCTTGCCAGCTCTATCTGCAAAGCAATGGACTGCATCACTATGGATGATGTGCAGTCAATTCTTCAGTACTGGGTCATAATTTCCTAACTGCAAGAGTCTAATTATAGTAAGAAGAGCATACAATAAGCAACTGCATTTCAAAAACTCAAGAGAAGGATAGCAAGAAAAGAAAACAAATTTAAAACTTGTTATTTGGTCTCTAGTACAGTGTCATACCCACATGATCTAATTACAGATCCACATCAAAAACAATATTACCACAAATGTGAAAAACACTCTCAGATCCTTTTACTATTACAGTTTTTATGAGGTGAAATGATCATCTTACTAACCTCAGACTTTAATCAGTTATTTATTTTGGTCATGTACTGCTGAACAAAAAACACAGCTTCATCAAGTTTTATATAAGTTCTAATCTGTCTTTTACTTTAGTTATGGCTGAAGAGGTTTTAAGAATCATGTAGTTAACATATAAAGAAACAATAAATTCAGTGTTATTCAGACCAACTGTCCTAATTTTTCTGTTTCCTCCAAGACATAAGCATACATTTTGAGCATCCATGCAACCCCTTGATCCATATTGTCTTATAATGACCCACAATGCAAGAGATTTTACTAAGCTCTTCTTAGCAGTTGTGAAGCTGTGAATTATGCTGCAATGACCATAATATGGAATGTGAACACCTCCCTAAATGCAAGGCACCCTGTCTTAGGCCTTTGCACTTGCTACATGCAACAGTGTAATCCCTCACCGGTGACACCATATTTGAGTACAATTAACAAAAAAGGTTTTATTAAAAATACCGATTTCTGACATTTTGGGGAAAATTAAAAAATCATGCATTACCTTAAAAATGCAACCCTTAGATGAAAAGAAGTAATAATTTCTTTACTTATACTGTGTACCAGCATCATATAGTCATTATTTGTCTAGATATGTCTTTATTCAATGAATGTTACAGCATGATAGTAAGGAAACCTTCTGCTTCACAATTAGACTTTGCCCCCACAGATAATTAATAAAACTGCAACTGAAAATGTCTCCCGGAAAAGCCACAGAGGCAAAAACAACAAAAAGACCCAGGTAACCCAATTTCTCCATTGTGTAATCCTTTAAACTAGCTATGAAGGAGGTCAACGTAAAATATACATACGACACCTTAAGGACATACAAGTGTTCCAACCCCATGGCTTCTGAATGCCCACTCACTTTTACTTTTTATAAGTCAACACAGTCAAATCTCAGTAGCTATAAATAAAATATATTTACTTTTTTATGGGCTCATCAGTAAAGCATAACAGGATTTATTTCTCTTAGTGAACAAACATTTCTAAAAATTCTTTACAGCCAAAAGCCCATAAACTTGTATAACAAAAAAAGCAGACTGAATTTACACACAGTAATATAAAAATAAATTATAAGTAGAAGGAACAATGCTAGAGATGAACGATAAAAATATTTAACAAACTTTAATCTCTACGGGTTCTTAAGCACAGTTAACAAGACCAAAACCAAAGCTTAGGCAGACATCTAGAATCCTTACCATATGATTTCTTGCACTTTCTATAAAATAGCTGAATCTAGCAATAATAGACAAATAAGTATAGTTTGGACTGACTTAATGATACCACCTGGTGAAAGCCAGTTTCATTAAATTTATATAGGCTTTACATTCAATAAATATTCATGTTTTTCATCATTATCTTCATGCCATTCTCCTGCTCTAAAAAGTGATCTTCAAAACTGATGGAAGGTGTCAAACCTGGTAAGGTCATTTAATTGTAACTTTACATCTGTTTTCAGACTGTGTAGTAATACATAAGAGACTTAATTTACATTTACATCTACTGACGAGTAAAACATTTTATGGATTTCAAACATGAATGAAAAGGTATCACTTGGTATTGATAAAAAGAAGTTATGTACTTACCATAACGTTGCATGTTTGTAGTCCATCTCGCCTACATTCTTGCTGGATGGGTTCGGAGCTGATCCTCGGCTCTGACTCAGCCGATACTAAAGCTCGAGAGCTTTTACTGGCTCAAGGATATCCCCTGTCGCATGGTGCATCATGGCAGTTCCCCAGATCTTGTTTGCAAGAAAGTAACTACATACATAATAGTAATTATACTATCAATAACTATGTACATACAAACAAAGGTACTTTGTATTATTATCCATGCCATGTGGACAGACTAAAATAAGGTCAAACAGCATAATGGATAGTCCACCAGTTCCTCCAGGTTACAGGAAGGGGGAAAGAGGGTGGAACACAAGAATGTAGGCGAGATGGACTACAAACACGGAACATTATGGTAAGTACATAATTTCTTTATGTTATGTAGTCCTATCTCACCGTAATTCTTGCTGGATGGGACAGCATCCCCAGCACCTTTATCCCGGGTGGCTCAAGCAAAGAGACTCTTCAGCACAGTGGACCCAAATGATGACCTGTCCCGGGAGGTCAAATCCAATTTGTAATGAGTGACAAAGGTATGAGGTCTTGCCCAAGTAGCTGCTGCACAAATGGTATGAATTGGGAGTTTTCATCTGAAGGGATATGAAGCTGATATTGCCCTAGCTGAATGCTTTCTACTTTAGCAGGTAGTTGTTTCCCAGCATTTTTGTAAGCAAATGAGATGCAGTCTGATAGCCATTTAGACAGAGTTACCTTGGAGATGGACAAGCCTTTGTTTTTGTCTGAGAAGGAAACAAACAATTGAGCTGATTTCCAAAAATCTTTAGTCCTACGCAGGTAAAATCAGTGAATTCTATGGACATCTAATTGGTGTAGCCTGTATTCTGATTTATTACTGTAATTTGGGAAGAACACTGGTAATTCAATAGTTGTGTTTAGATTATATTCTGAACATACCTTAGGGAGGAAGGAAGGATTAGTTCTTAGAGAAACTCTGTCCTTGTGGAATATAATATAAGGAGGTTGAATGGTCAGGGCTTGCAATTCTGAAACCCTCCTAGCAGATGTTATTTTCAACTAAGAACAATGTCTTCCAAGACAACAATTTCAAGTTGGATGAAGAAGACAGTTCAAACGGTGGAGAAATCAATGAGGTCAGAACTAAGTTCAAGTCCCAGGGCTCCGGAGGTTGCCTGATTGGACATAATCGGATTTCCCATGTTCCCAAAATAATAATTGGAGATGGCAGCTAACTGAACTCTAATGGTAGCAGCTGCCATTCCTTTTTGAAAAATAGATGCAAGGAAGGACAGGATAGACTCTATGGGAGCTGAGTAGGGATCTATGCCTCGCTTAGCTGTCCAGATGGAAAACCTTTTCCATTTGCTGAAATATAATTTCCTAGTGGAAGGTTTGTGGGAAGAAATGAGAATGTGTTTAACGGTAGGAGAAAGGGATATACACCTGGCTATTCTTGGAACTGGAACAGCCATGGTGTCAATTTCAGGGTTTGGATGGTAGGATGGAACTGTCCTGATTGATGAATTAGAAGGTCTGGAGATGGTTCCAGAATCCATGGTTCATCCAAGACATAGGGCCACAGGAAGGGGAACCAGACTTGGCGAGGCCAGTAAGGCACAATGAGGATCACGGTACTCTAACAGTTTTCCTTTCTGAATCACTTTTGCTATGAGAGGAAAGGGTGGAAAAGCATAAAGAAGACCCAGAGGCCAATTGTGGACCAGAGCATCCCTGGGTGACATCCCAGAATGGGGAATGAGGGCAAAGTAGTTACTGCATTTGGTGTTCATGTACGTGGCGAATAGGTCGCAGCAAGGTTGGCCCCATTTGCGGAAAATCTCTTCTGAAACTTCTGTTTTCAGGGACCACTCATGAGGCATCAGAATTGCTTGAATGAGACTGTCTGCTATCACATTGGACTTCCCCAGGATGTGCGTTGCTACCAGAAAAGGTTGAGTGTCCATCACCCATTTCCATACTCTTAGTGCCTCTCAACATACTGGGTAGGATTTGGTTTCCCCTTGCTTGTTTATGTACCACCCTACAGGCATGTTGTCTCATTGAATCGTAATTGTCCCGGTGGGAAGAGAACGGTGAAGTGCTTGCAACGCATATAGCACCGCTCTCATCTCCAGAACATTTATGTGCAAGTGGTTCTCATGATCTTGCCAGATACCTTGGACCATCATTCCCAAATAATGCCCCCCCACCCTATCTGGGAAGTGTCTGTGGTCGAGACTGCATTTTGCTGAGAGAGAACAAGGGGACAACCTAGATAAAGCTGATCTATATGTAACCACCATGTTAGATTCTTCTTGCAGGAGTTTGTGATGAGTATTTGGTGGGACAAGGGTAGATCCTGCATTGACCACTTGGCAAATAGTAGCCACTGAAGTACTCTCATGTGAAGATGGGCTAGGGGAACTAAGAGAATGGTAATGGTGGATGCCATAGTCCCTAGAACTTGAAGAACGATCCTGGCTTGTACTTTGTCTTTTGTTCAGCAAGAATCTGACTTGGTTGTGCAATGATTCTGTCCTTTCTGGTGTCAGTTTCGCTGTCATGGTGGTTGAGTCTATGACTGAGCCTAAGAAGACAATGCACTGCGATGGAGATAAGGTGGATTTTTTTAGATTTACTGTAATCCCTAATTTGGTGCGCAAGGATAGAGTCTCGTCCCTGGCTCAGATTAGTTGGTGCTTGGTGGTGGCAGTGAGGAGCCAGTCGTCTAACTACGGAAACACCTGGAATCCATGACATCTCAGGTGAGCCGTGACCACTGCCATACATTTGGTGAACACTCTGGGGGCTGTAGTGAGGCCAAAGGGCAGTGTTCAAAATTGAAAATGACTGGCTCCCAGCCAAAAGTGTGGATGTCTTCTGGAGTGCCTGTCCATTTTGCTATGGTAGTGTGCATCCTGAAGATCTATGGAACACATCCAATTGTCTTTTCTGATAAATGGAAAAATTGACTGCAGAGTGATCATACGGAACTTAAATTTTTTTTACAGACTTGTTTAGCTTGCTGAGATCTACAATTGATCTCCGGTCCCCAGTCTTTTTTGGAACTAAAAAGAACTGAGTAAGTTCCAGATCCTATTTGCTCTGTGGGGACTTCTTGGATAACACTTTTTTGGCACATCTGGTAAAGACCGATTTACAGGGAGATCGAAAACAAAGGGAATGAGGTAACCTCTGGAAATTATATTTTGTACCCGTTGACCTTGGGAAATTTGCAGCCAGGCACTTGGGTACAGTGAGAGATGACCCCTGACTGCCTCCAGAGATGGACAGTCAGGCAACCCCCCAGGGGAGATGAAAGGGATGATCAAAGAAAGCATCTCTATCACTCTGGTGTTGCAGACCCCCTCTGCTGCGAGCATGGCATATTCCATTATAACCTCCCCCTCTGCCTCTAGGGGAGAGCTGACCTTGTGCCTGAGGGAAACCTTTTTGGGATTTACGGGACCACAGTTTCCCTCCTGTTTGACCCTTGGGATAGGGTCTAGAAGAGAAGGAGAAATGGACTCCGAAAGCAGATAAGGTTTTCCCTTCCTGTTCGCACCTGGTCAAAGTCTCTTTTACCTGAGGTCCAAAGAGAGGTGAACCATCAAAGGGGACACTGGTAAAGGAAGACAAAGGATTCCGTAAAGTTGCATAGACGCATCCAGGAATGTCTCCTGCTCCCTGCTCGCTCTGTCAGCTGCATAGGAAATCAGCCTCATGGAGGAGTTAGCAAGAAGAGTATCTCCCAACTCCTTCAGAAGATCCCTTTGAAGTCTAGTAAAATGGGACAGGTAATTCAGTGATCGTAAGATAAATGCCACTGAAAAAAAGTACACTTTCCATACCTATCCATCATCCTAGATTCATTAGGAGGATGGATATTCGAGGATGTGTCAGACAATTCCTTCGTGGCAGCTGCTACCACTATAGCATCCACAGGAACTCCCTTAGTTAGAAAAGATTTGTCTTCTGGAGTAGTCATAAATTTTTTTGGCCTCCTCAGGACAGGCTCCACTGTGCCAAGGAGAGGTCCAAGCTTTCCGGGATATAACCCCTAAATGTTGGTCATATGGCGGTGTCACCCAGGAGGTGGAAGGTCGGGAACCAAAAGCCTCAAGGTACATTGATTCATCCTCAGTACAGTTAGATGTCTTCCAATCACCCCTCTGTCTAAGGATTTCAAGGATGTCTGCAAAGGAGACATCCTCAGAGGGGGCTCTTGAGGACCCTTCTGACTCATCCAAATCAGTGCCCAAAGTGAAAGACTCAGGTGAGTCAATGTGCTTCCTCTTACAAAGTCTCTTCCAAGGGACCTCTCCAGTGGGATAATGTGGGGAGTTCTCAGAAGAGGGGACACCTCCAGTAGGGGCTCCTTGGGGCTCTGGTTCCCTATGCTTAGGGGCAGGTGGGGGAGAAGAGGTTGCTACCAGCAGCTGGAGGGACATCGGGTCCAAAGTAAGGGCTTTGGCACTAGGCAAAGCTTTCTCTATCACTTTAAAAGCCTTACCACCCCACTCTGAAAAAGACCTCTGCTCCAAGGAAATGGAAGGTCCACTCCAAGCAGGAGGGACAGGTTCTGAAGCAGATGTGGGAGCCGAGCTCACACGAGCTGAAGCACTGAGAGGGAGAGTCGGTTCTGAAGAAAAACCAGGGTGACTACCCCTCTCTGAGTCAACCCGAGGGCGTCGGCTCCCAGACCCCTTGGCTCCAGACTGAGCCGATGAGGATTCAGTTATCGGTTCTGAGGAAGCAGGAAGAATTCTTGGAACTGAAAGTTCCAGCACTAAAGGACCCAAAGCGTTAGACTCCGAGAGTGAAGCAGTCAGAGGAAGAGCAGTAGCCTGAAGATGGGATGGCTCCAAAGCCTTTGGGTCCGAGGAGCTAAAATTTTTGCCAGCGCTGGGTCACAGAGCAGCCTCTTCACCAACCGCTGGACATCCTTATCAGAAAGTGTCCTGGAGAAACGGGTGGAGATAGATGGAGATCTCCAGGTTGGTGAAACCGGTTCCAAAACAGGTGAGTGTCTCGACAGAAGGTTGTCTAAGCACCGATGAAACAGACAGCACTGAGACTGAAGAAGCAGAATCGGAGCCAAAACTCTTTGGCTCCGTCGCTTTAGATTTCTTTGATGGTTCCGAAGCCTGAACTGATGGAGATTTTCTTTTATGAGTTTTGGGAAATGTCTGACTATGTTCCAGCTGTTCCTGGAAGGAACTAGTCATAAGGCCCCTGTCTATAAGTTTTATTTTTCTTTCATTAAGAACCCTAGTACTGAAAGCATGACAGAAAGTACAGGGTTCTTGTAAATGAGCCTCGCCAAGACAGTAAACACAGCTGGTATGACTGTCAGTCAGTGACATTTTTTGAGAAAATTTGTCGCATTTTTTAAAGCCAGAAGGGCGATGTTCTTTATTGTTCTCTGTCTTTATCTTTAGACATATTTCTGCTAAGAAGAAATAACAATATAACATCAACAACAAACCAATTGTACTATATAAGGAGAAGAAATATATATATATTTTTTTTTTTATAAAAGGAGAAGGACTAGCACTGAGAGAGGAAAGACCCTCTAATTTAAACAGGCAACTATAGCCCTCTAACTAAAATGGGCCATACAATCCTTATGAAAAGGGGACAGGGGAGCAAACACTCACTACAATCACTCAGATAATATGAAAAAACTAGTTAATAGAAAAGGGTGAAGAAATATGTGAAAAATATCGAAACTATGTCAAATATTTTACTTAACCAATGAGCCAGTAAGAAGACAACCTCAAAGCTTTTGCAGCAAATGAGATCTGGGGAATTGCCATGATGCATCATGGGATAAGGGATAGCCTAAAGCCAGTAAAAGCTCTCGACCTTTAGTATCGTCTGAGCAGGAGCCAAGGATCGGCTCTGAACCCATCCAGCAAGAATTACCGCAAAATAGGACTGCATAACATCTAATATTCTTCAGCTGTAGTCTCCTTCCAAATGAGTGATTTAAGTGACCTCATAATGTTGCAAGGTTGCCAAAGCCAGTAAGATAACATTCATTGCAAGTGCACAGTAGTCTTTTTTTGGATTAGAACTAAATATTCTGTGAAACTCAAATTTAAATAATGGGAACGGGAATGAATTTTGCTTAGCTGACAAGACTTTCAAAATTCTACATATGATACCTGCTGTAGAATTATAAATAAAGCATTTTTACTACTGTTTCACCCAAGTAATATTAAGACTGTTGCTACTTTCTCCTGTATGAAGGGTACCCTTAAAAAAGTGCATTCCACTATATAAAGACACCCCCACCCACATACCATGAAATGGACATGAAATATGCACAGATACTATAAAAGCTTCTTTCCAATTATTTTATGTAGAAAAATTACAAAGATAAAAACTCAGCAAGAGCACATAAATTCAGAAATTATGTAAGAAATCTGCTCAAGAAAAAATCATAATTTTTTTTTATATATATGAAAAAAAAAGAAAAAAAGTGTCAGAATCCATTAACTTAACAAAAAAAGAAGTTATGTACTTACCATAACATTCCATCTGTATTGTCGATTTTTCATTTGTCCTCACATATGGTTTTGGATCCAAACCATCGGATCCAACTTGGCCATTACTAAGCTTGTGGCAACCAAAAAGCTCTTGGACACCTCATCTTACCCACAATGCACCTCTCCCTGTTACCTCAGATCTTATTTGCTAGGATTATCCCCAGAAGAAGAAATATATAAAGAAATTTTTGGAGTATGGAGAAGATAAAAAGTAGCATAAGTTATGCTTCCTGTTCTACCAGAAACCAAAGTTTGGGGGCCTCGATGGAGGGGTTGTGAAGAGAAATGAAAAATTTACAATACAGATGGAACGTTATGGTAAGTACATAAATTCTTTATCTGATATTGTCAATTTTCATTTTGTCCTCACATATGGAACAGAGTTCCCAGCTACCTTCATCTTGGGTGGACTCACGGATGAATATTGCGCAAAACCATTGAACCAAAGGAGGCTCTTCCCCTGGAGACCAAATCCAACTTGTAATGAGTGATAAAGGTATGGTGATTTGCCCAAGTGGCCATTGCACAAATTTCATCCATGGATACATTGCCCTGAAAAACTGCTGAAGTAGCCATGGCCTTGGCTGAATGAGCTCAGACAGGTCTGGGAAGGGCTATACCTTGTTTGGAGTACATGAAAGTTATGCGATCAGATTGCCATTTTGCTAAAGTAACCTTGGACACTGACAGGCCCTTCCTAGGGCCGGAAAAGGAAATGAACAATTGATATGCCTTCCTAAATTATTTTGTTCGGTGCAGATAGAAACATAATTGTCTACAGACATCCAACAGATGCAGTACATAGTCACCTTTATTTGTGAAGTTAGGGAAAAACACGGGCAACTTAATGGTTTGATTAATAATACTTTCAGAAACAACTTTAGGTAAAAAGGAATGGTTGGTGTGCAAGGAAACCCAGTCTTTATAAAAAATAAGGTATGGAGGTTGGGAAGATAAGGTTCGAATGTCTGATATTCTTCGAGCTGAAGTAATGGCTACTAGGAAAACAGTCTTCCAAGGCAAACATTTAGATAGAAGATAAGGCCTGAATTTCTGATATTCTTCAAGCTGAAGTAATGGCTACTAGGAAAACAGTCTTCCAAGGCAAACATTTTATATCACATGTCGCTGCAGGTTCAAAACTATAAAACACAGCACCAAGTTAAGATCCCAAGGAGGAGAGGTATCTTTGTGGGAAGGCCTCAGTAGTAAGGTCCCTTTCAAGAAAGTCTCGCAAAGCTTGTTGGAGATCAGTGACAAGATATCTTTCCCAAAGTGAAAAACAGAGATAACTGCTAATTGCACTTTAATAGTAGAGGCTGCTGCTTATACTCAAAGAGGTGAGCCAAACATTCTAGAATGGCGTGAATAGGAGCTGTGAAGGGATCTATATCATGTTGCTGAGCCCAGGTTGCAAACCTCCATTTTCTTCTATACAGCTTTTGAGTGGACTGTTTATGAGATGATATCAAGATACGACAAACTGGGGAGGACAGTATAGGTTGTCTGGCTATAAATGGAATTGGGGAAACCAAACCGTCAGCTTGGCATTGGACAGATTGGGATAAACCATTCCAGTCTGGTGCAAAAGAAGGTCTAGAGTGGGTTCCAGAATCCAAGGTTTTTCCCGTAAATGAAGCTAAAGGAATGGAAACCAGATCTGTCAAGGCCAGAACAGGGCAATGAGGATTACTGTTCTCTTCAACCTGTTTGCTTTCTGGTGAAATTTGGCAATCAAGGGGGGAGGGGGAAGGTGTAAAGGAAACTAGGAGGCCAGTCATCTGGGAGAGCATCCCTCATGGACTGCCCATTCGTAGGGATTAGGGCAAATTCACTACTGGATTTGTTGTTTAGAGGGGATGCAAAGAGGTCACAGCAGGGTTGGCCCTATCTGCAGAAAATTTCTTCCATTACCTTCTGGTTGAGGGATTACTCATGTGGCATTAGAATGGATCTGCTCAACTTGTCCACAAACACATTGGATTTTCCTGGAATGTGCATTGCAAGAAAGCAACTGGATGAGATCACTCATTGCCACACTCTGAGAGCTTTTCGACATAGGGGGTAAGATCTGGTTCCTCCTTGTTTGTTTATGTACCAGACTACAGAAATGTTGTCTGATTCAATCTCCACTGTTCCCAGAGGAAGGGCAGCTTGAAAGCTCTGCAGCGCTAGGAACACTCCCCTCGTCTCCAAGACATTTATTCAAAAATTGGCCTCATCGGGAGACCAGGTACCTTGAAGCGTCTTCCCCAGATAATGCCCCCCCACCTGGGAAGCGTCCATGGTCACTGTAGTCTAAGGTTGCCAGGGAACAAAGGGTCAGCCCTGTGTTACCTAATCCGAATAAATCCACTAAGATAGGGCTGTTCTGCAGGTGTCCTTAATTAGTAACTGGTAAGACATCAGTTGATGAATAATTGACCACTGTGAGGCCAGAAGCCATTGTAGTATTCACATGTGGAATCTCACCAGCAGGACTAAAGCTATAGCAGCTGCCATTGAGCTTAGAACCTGTAAGACATGATGAGCAGCTATCTTTCTGTACTGGAGTAGCTTGTGTGTTTGGCACCTGCTTAGTACTCTGGATAGTGGAAGTCTGGCAATCATCTGATTTGTGTCCAACATTGCTCCAATATACTCTAGTGTTTGAATTGGATCCAAGTGTGACTTTTCATAGTTTATGGCTATACCTAGTTCTGTACATGTATGGATAACAGTGTCTCTTGCCTAAATAAGTAGTTGCCTGGTTGGGGAGGAAATGAGCTAGTCATCCAAATAGGGAAACATCCAGAATCCTTGTCATCTCAAGTGAGCCGCTACCACTGCCATGCACTTGGTGAACACCCTGGGGGCTGTGGTGAGACCAAACGGCAACACTCTGAACTGGAAATGACTATCTCCCAGCTAGAAGATAAGTACCTGATGGATCGCCTGTCTATTTGTATGTGGTAGTACGCATCCTGAAGGTCTATGGAGCACATCTAGTTGTCCTATTCCAAGAAAGGAAGTATGGACTGTACCATGACCATTCAGAACCTGTGGCATTGAACTGATTTGTTTAGTCTGCTGAGATGCAGAATTGGTGTCCAGTTCCCTGTTTTCTTTGGAACTGAAAAGAACATACTCTGGTCTGGGGGGACCTCTTGGATGACTCTTATCCAGCAGTTTCTGAATCTGAATTACTGCCTTGATCCCTTTGACTGGGTGAGACATCCAGGATTTTTCTGTTGGGGGGAGGGTCTTGAAAAAAGGGTATTAGTTAACCTCTGCACCCATAAACCAGTAGTTACTTTAAGCCAGGCTCTCCAGTGCAGGGATAATCAACCCCAAACTGCCTCCAGAGGCGAGCAATTGGGCCTCCTTTCAGGAGCACTGGAATGGTTTCCCAAAGAAGGGCACTCCAGACCATTGATTCTGCAGGTCTCCTCTGCAGTGAGGGTGGCATCTTCCAGAACTGTTCCCCCTTCTGCCCCTGGGGGAACTATCTCCATGTGTGTCTTGGTAAGACTTGTGATTTCTTGGACCACACTTTGCCCCCTCCACTCTGACCTTTAGGATAAGGTCTCTGAGAGGCAGAAAAATATATGCCTATGGCAGAAAGGGCTTACCCTCCTTCTCACACCTGGATAACATATCTTTGACCTTGGGACTGAAAAGGGACCTTCCGTCAAATGGAGCACTGAAGAGCAAAGACTTAAAGCTCCACAAAGTTGCACAGACACATCCAGGCATGCCTCCTCATCGATAGTCAAAAACCTGCCGATCTACTCTTTCTTTCAGCTGTATCTGAAAGCTCCTTTATCAGATGCCATTGCAATCTGGTGAAATGGGAAAGGTAGGTTAGTGACCATAAGGCAAAGTTCACTGAAAAAAAGACTCACTTGCTGCATCTATCCATCATCCTAGAATCCTTAATCAGAGGATGAACAGTGGAATTTTCTTCTGATAGCTCTTTTTAGTAGTTGCCACTACCACCATGGCATCTACTGCAACCCCTTTCATCCAAAACATTTAGTCTGCTGGTGTAGTAATAATCTTGTTTGGTCTCCAGGGAATCAGTTCAATGGAATCTGGGCTTTCCCACATGCATTGAGAGATCTACTCATTGAGCTTATTGGCAGGAGGAGTGATCCAGGAGGTAGACAGTTGGGATCTGAAGGCCACCAGGTATCAGATTCCACAAGTGAAGGATTACTGGACTGCCAGCCACCTCTCTGTTGCAAGATCTCCAACATGTCCCCAAAGTAAACATCTTCAGGAGGTGACCATGGGGATTCTCCCTCATCAAAGTCAGTGTCTTCTGTGGCTGAGTCCTCAGTAGAAGTCCAAATGCTTCCTCCTGCAGGTCCTTTCCTGAGGGACCTCCTCAGTGAAATACTCTGAGGAGGTATCAGAAGAGGCAGGGGTATCCAGATGGGTATTCTGTGGCTAGGGTCCCACTGTCCCTGTGATACGTCCTGGTCAGAAAAAGTGCACAGGGAGCATAGATGGGGCTGGGAACCTAAGGGGGAGGTGACTTCCTAGTTTCAGAAGCAGCTATAGCCCCCTCAGAGCCCTGAAAGCTGAATGGTCCTGAGTGGAGAGGGAGTCCATCTTCAACAAGCCGTGCTTGTGGGAAGGAGTCCTCTCCAGCTCCACAAACAGCTTGCCTGGGGCTGAAGCCAGCACTGAGATCATCTGTGTGGAAGCCCCGAGGTGCAGAGACTGCTCAGAAAGTCTGTGAGTAGACCATACCAGTGGTCCATCAGGCTTGCTAAGTCTACGAGAGCTCTCTGGTTCTGAGAAGGCCAAAGAGCTCCGAGCATAAGTTTGATCCAAGGAAAAGAAAATCTTCGGATCTGAACCAGAAGTCACCAGGTGTATTGGATCTGAGAACTCCAAGACTTGTCCTGAAGTTGGAGGAGGAACCAAAGGAGGAGCAGATGGCTTGACCATTTGAGTCAAAGCCGAGGGGGGCTTAGTAATGCTCTGCACCCACAAAATTTTATGGACTACTGTTCCACATCCTCTTCCATAAGGCTTCTGGTAGAATGGGAAGAAGACACCAGTGGGGATCTTCATCTGCTTAAAAATGGAGATGGTACCCTCGAAGGCACAGGATCTACAGAAGGTGAATACCAAGTCCTTGGCAGAGATATTATAGGCTTAAAGGGACTGGAGGTTGGAATTGACTGCAATGGCTCTGACCTATCAAGATCAGAGAGGCTCGGAGCCAAAGGAGCTGGATTCAAAGAGGGAGTATTCGCTCAAGGAGTCCGAAGGCTTGGAAGATTTAGACTCCAAGGGGTCTGATGGAGCCAAGGAAGGTCTCTTCTTCCCTCTATTGGAACTTTTAGAGGTAGAAGAAGTAGGGCTCAAAAAAGCCAACCTAGATTTAGCCATAGATTTTGGAGCACTAACAGAAATGGCCTAACCAAAGGACGATTGTAATAAAACCCTCAGAATCAGTTTATTCTTCCTTTCAACCAGGGCCTGGTGGTTAAAGGAATGACAAATGGCACCATCTTTCTGTAGGTGGTGGAGGCCCAGGCAGTAAACAAACAGAGTGTACAAGTCACTGAACTGCATTTTGTGGCCGCACTTAGTACATGTTTTGAAGCCCATGGGCTTATCCTATTTCTCAGCCATGGCAAAAAAAAAAGGAACAGTCAGAGTACACCAATGTGTCCACACACACATACACACACACACACACACACACACACACACACACACACACACACACACACACACACACACACACACATGTGTGCACCAGAAGAGAAATTCTAAAAGGTAAAGAAGAAAAAAAACTTTTTTTTTTTTAATGTAGGAAGAAAGGAAGAATTCAAGGAAGAAGTATTGCTACTAACAATAGTAGTGTAAATACCGCTAAGGGTGTACTTGAGGGAAAGGAAGATAAAGTAACCTAATAAAAATGGGTACTGAGGCAAGGATGATTAGAAAAGAGAGATGGGGAGGAAAGGAACTAAACTCACTACTTGTGGAGAAAAAGTATTAGCTGGAAAGGGTTCATAAATTTTGAAATATCACCAGAATGCCCAAGAGCAAAACGGTAGACCATGTCTTCGCAAAGTGGCAAACGAGATCTGAGGTAACAGGGAGGGGTGCGTTGTGGGTAAGGGTGGGGAGGTTTCCAAGAGCTTTTTTGTTGCCACAGGCTTAGTAATGGCTGAGTCGGATCCGATGGTTTGGCTCTGAACCCATATGTGAGGACAAAATGGAAAATTGACAATATCAGATCTGGATTTAGGTTTGCCCAGAAAAACTAATCTACTAAGTCAGTCAAATCTGAAACATCTGAAGATGCATAACAGTCACTCTTTAATAAAGAATGTGTTTCTGACAATTTGTGCTTTGCTTTGTAGTGGGATATAAAAACAGTAAACCATTCAACAGATACACTGTATCATCCTTGCATCATTGGTTTTCAAAAAGCAGTACTGACAACAAAAACTCATGACTGCATTCCTTTAAAACTTGTGAAACACTGAATAAGATCTGCAGTCAAACAACTCTAGAAAAATCAGGGAAAGATTTAATCATCAGAAGGGCACGCAGAATATCTTGACATAAGAAAGCAACTGCTCAGAATAAAAGACAATGGGTGCATTTATCTCCTTTCTTCAATTTGTAGTAATTAAGGAGGTGATACATACAACAAAAGATTGTATGTTGGGGTGCAATCTCAAACCTGGATAGGTATGAAGGCTTTGTGAAGAAAAATACTGATTTTGACTAATTTTTTTTCCTTGATAAATCGCGTTTCATTCTGCCATAAACCACAAAATACATCTGAAACTAAAACTACAATAGCATAAAATGAATTCTACAGCTGATCTATTATTACATCTACCTCACACTAGCTGGATTAGCAAGAGTTTTCAGCACCTGTGTAGCTGTCTTGAGAAAACACCACATTTCAAGAGGGTGCCCACTCACCAAGCCAGTCATTACATGAACCCACCTTAAAACCTCCGCCCCAAATACCCCCAAGAATTATCTAATCTTAATGAACTAGTGGATCTAGACTGAGGTTTCTGAAAAAAAAATACTGCTTGTAACTAAATGTGCTGTTTTATTTTTATTAGGTAAAGCTCTCAAAATCATTATGAACAAGTATCGTCTGGGACAGCACAGACACCATCATTAAAATAATGGGTGTTTTTTGTACAACCTCAAGGCGGCTACGGGAACGCATAACAAGTTCTTACAGTTTACAAAGCTGGGTTGTCAGCCGTAGAGTATGAATGTAACATGGCACACCGACTGCTTTCATCTACCTGCTTAGAACATTTAGCATTATTTATGATCTTTTAAAGTCTTATTACTGTCATCAAGCAATCAGAAAGCATATTCGACGTGAATGAATCATAGTTTGAAATGCTTTAGTGCAGTCATGTCCCTTACAAAACCATGCAAACCCTTCCGGACACATACAGGACAGTCTCTTGTTATTATTTTATTATTATAATTTTTGAGAGTCTTCATTCTTCTGGGAAGCTGCGGGAGTTGGCTCAGTTACATAAATCGTTATTGTATAAAAGCAGGCATGGCTTTGCCTCTTCTTTCTCTCCTGCTCCTGTCATTTAATTTCATTCACCAGCTTCTCTCCAGTTCCACATCTGTTTCCAATTTGACAAGGCAGACAGGGGCGCCTGTTGGAAACAAAGAGTTTTTATTTATTCGGAACCAGAATTTGCAGCGCTTTTACAAACGCTAAAATTCGTACACTTTAATCCCTTACAGAAGCAATTGAAACTCGGTAAAAGTGCTGTGCTGCTAGAAAGGAGAGCTTTTTCTCCTTTCTAACGAATAATATTCACAGGGAATATATATATATATATATATATATATATATATATATATATATATATATATATATATATAACGAACCCGTACAAATGGATCGCATGCATACACTAAGTAGGTTTTCATGGATTTTGGAATTTGCTGGCGATTCAGCACTCCGAGCTAAAACTGATGCTTTCCCGAGCTAAAACTGATGCTTTCCCGAACTTTCAAGAAAGTATGAGTGGCCAAAGAATCTGCATGCCAGGACAAAAGCTACCAAACACAAGCTTTAGGCTTACCTAGGAAGAGTGCTCCAACTGCAGGCATTACTGCTGTCACTTCCACAGTACCCCTTTAACAGGAATTGTTAGAGAAGGCAGGGGCCCTTCTCCCTCTCCAGATGTGCAATGCGTGATTAGACCTGCTCCAGCTGTGCGCCGTAGCTGTGCTGGAATGCACCGAGGATAATGACATCCATGTGGAGACTGGCCATTCGAGAATCAGCCAGGGTAGGAAAGGGAAGAAGGTGCCAAACGTTGCCCAAGCAAAGCACACAGTCTTCGTCACCCATAAGATTCTTTTTTACTCGGAGTACATTTTCAGCATAAAAAACACCGAAACCTCCGGCTACCGAGACGCAAAACCCATGTCAAACGGTTCCCTTTAACTAGAGAAATTCATGAAATAAGTGGAGCTGCTAAAAAAAAAAAAAAAAAAAAAAAAAACGCCTGTTTCCCTCTGTAAGCTCCTGTGCTGCTGACATCATCGAAATTGGGCAAAGAAAGGTTGTAACTTTATGGCGAATCAGAATCCCAGAGCAAAGTATGAAAGTATGATGAGTCTTTACTTTGAAGCCAGCAGGAGTGTCTCCTAGTATTCCCGTTGTGCATGCATACCAAGCCTTCGCCTGAGCAACAGTCGGGTTTTGACAACTAGTATTAATGTGCTTTATTTTATATGGATGAATTTAGACTGATATAAAGGACTTCCATATTTTGCAATGGTTAAAAAAAGTCGTTCAAGTACAAGGTTTTCCATTCCTGAGTTCATTCTACCCAGAAATGTTATGTTACTGAATTCCAGGCAGCAAACACGTGGACGTTTTGATTACATTGTCTCTGCCTACCATTAGGAGCACATGTGCACCTTAGGAAATGCACCAAGTTTATAGACGGGAATGGAGTAACAGGGACCAGTTAACATTAATGTCTCTTTCACCATTTCCTAGCCTTTCACTCTTCATGCATACATCGGTGATGTGCCATTCACAGAGCACAGGCTGCTGGCAGAAACGCAAGCAACAGTGCGCCTCATTAAGTGGGAATAGTGGTCCAGTTACTTTTTATTTTTTTAAGAATTGCTGCCAGAGAAGTGCAGCACCTGTGGTACCCCTCAGAATATACCAGTGGCAGTTTGCTCCACTACTTCACATTCCAAGGAGAAGGGGTTCTGTCTGTTTATATATAACGTACATCTGCACAAAGTTTTGTAGAAAAGGCTTTGAATGATCTTAAGCGATTTCTTTGCAGATGAAAAGGGATTAGGGTTGCCACCGACAGAACTTCACTTTTGCCTAAATAAAAGTTGCTTATTCTGTTTCTTATAACATTTAGGTGTTTCAGATACAGAATAACTGTTTTATGCAACTATTACATAAAATGTAAGAAATAATGTTGCCCTAAAATCTCAGGACATTTGCCATTTTTACAATTTTTTTGCAGGACACAACTGCTCAAAGAGGGACTGTCCCTCGTAAAGTGGGACAGGTGGTCACCCTAGGGATCTGTGTCAAAGCATCGTACGTTCTCTTCCCCGAACTATTATCCACCGAGACAACAGAAGGAAACATGTAATTCAGCCAACCAACGTTAGTGTTTCACAATGTCGAATTGTCACAGTTGGCCAACATCGGAGACATTACAATACCGGGTGAATAAGAGAAGTTAAAAAACAAAAAAACAACCGCACACATCACAAGAACTGCTTTTGCATGGAGGGCAAGCCCCCTGCACCACCACATCCCCCTGTTAATTATATATACCAAATCCGAAATCGCATTGCAGTGGGGAAAAGGGCAAATGTCCGGATCACTTCTGTAAGACGATCGCAGTCAGAACGCAGAAGCAGTTTATTGTGTGTGCAGATGAGCGTTCATTTCTATTTACTTCTCTTATTCACCGGGTGTTGTAATGGTTTGCGATGTTGGCCAGAGTACTATCTTCAGTAATGTAGGTAGGGCTCTCTAACAAAGAATAACAAATGATTGTAAAGTACATAATTAACAACGGCAAGATGCTGAAACATAACTGAGTGTTAAATATATAAGGTCATCTTAGTTATGTTTCACCACTGAGAACACTCCTTGTAAGACTATAAAAATGATCACAATGTTTTTTTCTTCATCAAGAAAGCAGTTAACAGCATCCAGCTATGTCATGACAACAATTACAACTTTTTATCTATGCCAACAACGACACATAATAATTAGAAAATAAAATGAAAAAAATGTCACATGCTAAACAAGCTGTCCAGCATTTACACGTAGAAAATACTACAGGAATGTTTTTTTTTTTAATTTAATATAATGTTCCATGCTCAGTACAGAAATCAATACATATGTACAGAAGGATCAGTACAGCAGTGTTTATCAGGAAAAAATACTTTAAGCCACCAATTATGAACTTAGCCTATTTATGTATAGGCATCTTGTGAAGATACTTCAGTGCACTGGGACTCAGAAGGGCACTGAAGAAATGAGATGGTTATCTATTTATGCTTCCATTTTTACACCAGTTTCCTTTTTCATTCTTTTAATAATATTAGGGATGAAGTAGATGACTTCATTTTAGTGTGATTTGAAGTAGATGTACTTTCCTATTAATGCTGGTTGCCACTGGTGCTTCTACTTGGTCAGGTGCTGTTCTGCTGTATGTTCCATTTATTCCAAATTGTTACCACACTATGCTGCCTACAAGTGTGACACAGCAGAACAATATGTGTGATTTAGGCAGGACAGAATAAGGCTATTAACTTGTCATTTTTTCATATAGCAACAGCCTTCCATATATTATGAAAAAAAATGTGAGGCTCCCCCATGTAGTTATTGTTGCTAGGCAATTAAAATGATGCGTCTTTGCTCAGAATCATTTTGCTTAACAACCATAATGGTGTAATTAGGTACCTGTGGTGGTCATATATCATTGGTTATAACAACTGCAAAGTAAAAACAAACATTTGCCAGTGCTGAATGTTGATTTGCAATGGACCTGACCTGCAACAAGACTGGTTAAAGACACAAGGTCAATAACAAGAGAATAGGTGAGGTGGCTTGTAAGAAAAAAATTAAGGCAGTGATCCTTTCATATGTTCAAAAAGGTAAATTACACAAGTGTATAGGGACAATATGTTTGTCCTCTCTACAGCCATTTTTTTCATATTGCTGCTAGTGTGTGATTCAGTTGTTGTGTCTTTCGGCTTTTCCCAGTTAGGGGTCGCCACAGCGGAACTCCGGTCTGCTAATGATTGGCAGTAGATTTTTACGTGCTGGCTTGCTGGGCCTAATGCACAACCTTCAACGAAGGAACGCCCATTCACGCATGTCGCCACACAGAAGACTCTAACTGTGTGATTCAGTAAGAAGTATAATCTGAGAGCAGAATGCAACTCCACCTGTATGTAATCAATCACAAGAGAAAGGACATTCAGGAAAACACAAAACCAGGTCATGAATGCATGTAACTGTGAGTGTATGCACATGAAGTTGAACGTTTCACATAGAAGGGCAAGTAGAAGCAAGGCACTCTGATTCCAGGTGGCACTAGAATGTCACCAGGAAAATTACTTACACGTGGACTTACACCACTATATTTTACTCTACCTGCCTCTGTTGTCCAACCAAAGTCAACTGCAGTCAATGATCTGCCAAAGGCTCCCTTATCCAGAACAGCTGAACTAGGGGCTGTGATTAAAACTGTCACCTTTTAAATATTAATTTGGCAACCACAACAGTGCGTGCATGCCTACATCATCATAACGTCTCTAGCTTAGAAATTACACATGTAAATTAGATTACGTAATTAAATTATAAATTTGATTGTCAGTTATTCCATTTGCACTGCAACTCAAAAACTGGTCATCTAGCAGCCTCTCCTAAACCTATAAAATGTTAGTAAGTGCCCCTTAGAGTGAGAACTAACACTAAACTATAGTATCAGGACTGTAATTTCCTCTCCAGCATTTCCATTTTGAAAGAGATTTAGTGAGTCATGTAACAGCAGGTGAATGAAGAAGGCTGCATCCAGCAGTTATCTTTAAAGTCTGAGGAAACACATGAGAGTTGACACTAAACATTAACAAAGAATGCACTAGCTGTGATTGTGGTAATATGTGCTGTTATGGAATGACCAGAGAATTAGGTAGTTGGGGCATAAACACAGATTTTGATGCTGAAATTATGGTAATATACTGAAAGGTGGCTGTTAATATAGCAATAACTGATGATGTGGGTATGGTTTATTGGAGATTCACCCACAGCTGGTGTGGTTTAGTCATGCTGCCAAAAAAAGCAATTATTAGAAAATTGAAATAAAAAATTAAACCAACTATACTAGAAATAGTGAATATAGTAACAGGGATAAAACAACTGGAACTGAGATCTTTAGAAAAGGGTAGGAACAAACTGCATAAGAAAAAAATGGGAATTGTGGGAACAGTACATACAGGAGAGAAATTAGGTTTTAAAAAAAGGGAGGACTTAAAATGAAGTATGTAATGTTTGACTGAAATTGATTGGGTAGACTATAAGTGATGTATGTTTGCAAATGGGAGTGTGTGAGTATGGTTTGTGATGTAAAATGCTTGCAGCTAGGATTGTGTTGGTGTGATTTGTTTTCATTTATATAAAGGTATGATTGCCTATGCTATATATAGGTGATGGTTTAATAAAGATGTTTCCTGTTTAAAAAATGTCAGCTATGATCTTCAGTATAGGGTTTAATGGTAAAATTTGGATCTAGACTAAGTCTGATGTACAACTATTGTGTGACTTGATTTATTTGAAAGTTATCCAGACTGGTTATGTTCAAGGAAGCACAGAGTGAAAAAAAATACATCATTGCCATTCTGGGATGCTTATTGCTAGTTTATTTTTATGAAACCACTGACAAACACTGCTGAATTCCCTTTGGAACTGGTTTTGGTCATGACTTAAGGGGGTCCTGAAATGTGAAGTACTACATCACCTACATAAAATATTATTAAATATGGGTTTACTCCTGTAATATCTTTAATAAATAAGGAGAAAAGAACTGGACCCATAACAGATCCCAGTGGATCCCATGCAGAGAATTCAACTTCTATAGCCCTTTTCACCCTGGAAGACATTGACGTCTTTGTACTGGCTAAGACATTGTTTAAAATGGCAGAGAGCACTCTGGCTGTGCAGGGATATAATACCTTCCACACATTTAGACCAGCTACTGCACAGGAGGGGAAAAATGGTGGAAGTGTATCAGTCTACATTCAGAAGAGACTCGCATCAAAGCTGGTAAATTAGAATGATGCACTAGAGCTTCTTCATGTCCAAATAACCATCAGAAAATTTCAGTACCATATATTAGCTAGCTATAGAACTCCCTCTATGACAAATGAATTCCACACTGCCTATCTACAGGAAGTAGAATCACTCAGAAGTAAACCCAATACCAATTTCCTAGGTGATCTAAACTATCCAGCTCCAGATTGGGAAACCTACACCACCACTAGTGCACAAGCACAGAGATTCCTGGACTTTGTCAGCACAAATGCCCTGGCACAGTTAATCAGAGTATCCACTAGGGGGAATAACATATTGGATCTTGTACTTACTAATATGGAAATATCTTGCATTATCCCTTCCATATCCTCATCATCTGTTAGGTCTGACCATAAAGCAATCTTCTTTGGAAAAAAAAAACTGAAACCAGAGATAATTTCCACCCAAAGTACCTTTAGAAATTTCTTTAAGACAAGCTACCTACTCCTAAGTGATACACTGGCAAATTTAAATCCCCACCAAACCTCTGAATACACAGAAATGTACACCACTACACTATAGAAGTAAGTAAACAGTTGCACAGATGCAGCTGTACCCCACAGGAACAAGTGCAGGGCTAACCCCAGAAACAAACTAACGTGGTAGGTTCATCCAAAATGGAAGAGAATCACAACCTTGAAGCAACAATAAATAATGAAAGGTTGTAGGAAAGTCACAGGATGACCCTGTGGTTTGAATGAACTGTTTTTTTTTCTTGCTGTGGTCATCCTGGTGACTTTCCTGCAACTTTTCATTATTTATTTAATGGTAGGTTCATAGGTGTGTACTAGGCTAATGGCCCTGGAGCCTTTATAAGCGTAGCCCATAGGATTACCCTGGGATCATGCCACCTGACCTTAGTTCCCAGTGCCTCTGTTGAGTAGAGTCACTGGAGTGATCCCCGGGGTGAATTTTCTATTTCCCATCCAGTCATCAAGATCTCTCTTTAAGTGGACCAGTGAGGTGCTCTGTTTGACATATATGGGAAGTCTATTCCATAGCATGGGCAGTCTCTGGGTTATGAACCTGTCCCTCCAGCATGTTCTGTTGATTGTGGTAGTGAGGTTGAGGTCTCTGGAGCCTGTGGTGTGGAGGGATTGGGATTTCTTTAGATGTAGCATTTCTAACAGAGCTGGGTCAGACATGGCTTTGTAAGTCAAGCAGAGATCTCCTCTAAGTAGGTGGTATGAGACAGAGAATAGTTGGAGTTTTTTGAGTCTGTCCATATAGGACAATTGTTTAAGGCCTAGGATCCTTTTAGTAAGTTACTTTTGTGGCCTCTCCAGTTGTTGCAGGTGTATAGTGAGGTACATGCCAAATGGGGCATTGTACTCAATGATTGGCCTAATGAGGGAAGAGTAGAGGGAGACAATGACCTCTTTCTTCCTGGATGCAAAACCCTTAGTAATGAGATGTGCCACATAGAAGGACTTTCTGAACACAGTGGCAATGCAGTGGTCAAAAGAGAGGTTGCTGTCAACCTGTGTTCCCAGATCTCTTATAACGCCTTCTGTGTTCAGTGGACTACCATCAATGTGGCAATTCATGGGAACCGGGTTTTTCCTAAAGGGGATAACGACACATTTTTTGGCATTGAACTTAAGGCCATGGTTCTGATACCAGTCGTTGGTCTCAGTGAGGCCTTTCTGTAAGGATGTCAACATCACATGGGGAGTTAATAATACCTCCCAACTTGCAACTGTTTGCAAACTTTGCCAGCCAGAGTCCCTTTGTGTTGGCCTGGACTTCAGAGAAGTAGATACCAAACAGGAGAGGACCCAGGACTGAACCCTGTGGAACTCCACTCGTGACCGGTTGGCAGTCTGACTTGGAGTCAGCTACTTTCACACTGTGGGTTCTATCTGTGAGCCAGTTTGCAACCCACCTAGTGATATAGGGGTTGATGCCTAGCTTAGTGAGTTTTTCTATGATTCCTGAGTGGGGAATGGTATCAAAGACCTTGGCCAGATCAAAGTAGGTTGTATGAACCAACTTGCCTTCATCCACAGCTCTGGTGAGTAACTCAAAGAAGTCTACCAGGTTGAGCAGGCATGATCTATCCATCACAAAACCAAACTGTGTGGGATCCAGAGTTTGGAGATTCCCTATATCCTTGTTTATTAGTTCCATGGTGATGCGTTCCATAGCTTTGCATATCAGACTCATCAGGTAATGGGGCAATAGTTCCCAGGGTCTGTAGTTGCTCCTCCTTTGTGGAGAGGGATGACTGCAGCAGTGCATCATTTGGTAGTGAAAAAGCCTGAAGTGAGGCAGTGATTGAACAGGGCACACAGGTGAGGTACTAGTTCACTCTGTAGTTCATGTAGAACACAGCCAGGGATATTGTTGGGTCCCATAGAAGCTGTATTCTTAGCCTTGGACAGTGCTGTTTTAACCTATGCAGCAGTAATACTGGGTGCCTGGCAATCTACTGGTATTGTGATTGGTCCTTTGGGGAGGGGGTAAAGTTGGCACTGAATGTGTCGGCCAGTATACTGGCAATATCTGTTGGCTCTATTGGTAGAACAATGATATCAACAAGCTTTAAAATAAAAGGAAGATAATTCTGAACAAAAGTAAAAAGAGTAATTCCCAGAATGTTAGCATCCTTGTCACTGAAATAGACAAATCAGGAGTTTATTAAAATCCAGCAAAGCCAAATTTGAGGCTAAAATGGCAACCCAAGCCAAAGACAATCGCCAGACATTTTTTAGTTATGTTCATGATCTCAAAAATCACAAACACAGCAATGTGCTGTGTTGATTGAGAATGATGTTACCCACACTGAGACTGAAGATATAGCTAACCTACAGGCCGATAAATTTATCTCTAACTTCCCCCTCTCTCCCTTCCATATGTCCCTCAAGGTATACCTGAAACCGACTCACCCCCAGCTATCACACAAGACCAAGTCCTAAAAGTGCTATCAAACGCTAAAAATACTGCTTTGATGAATCCTGACAGTATCTCTTGATGCATCTTAAATAGCATGAAGCATGATTTAGCCACACCCTTAAAAACACTGCTCCATACGGTTTTTGTACCAGTCGATTGGAAAATAGCTACAGTCATTCTTGCATAAGGGAAGACCTTCTACACACCCAGACAGTTACAGACTAGTAAGTTCGACCAGCCTTATCTTCAAAGCCATGGAAAGATTTTATCAAGGAATTAATCAGTCAGTTATAGGGAACCTCCAAACACTAGACGCATCTCAGTTTGGATTTGTCAAGTGCAGGTCATGCTTACTCAGTGTGGTGGATTTTGCTGAAAAGGTCACCAAAGGAATGGATGAAGGCAAAATGTTAGACACCACATACCTCAATCTGGCTAAAGCTTTTGACAAAATTCCCCACTCAGGTATAGTAGAAAAGATAAATAAACTGGGAATAAATCACTTTGCCACCCACTGGATTGTCAAATAACTCAAAGATAGGATGCAGATAACCAAAATAGGGGAAGTTACCTCCACAAAGAGACCAGTCACCACTGGAGTCCACCAGGTTTCTGTGCTGGGACCTCTCCTGTTTAACATCTACTTTTAAGAAGTAAAAGCCAATACCAAAGTGCTCTGGCTGACTAAGTTTGCAGATGACTACAAGCTAGGAGTAGTCAATGAATCCCCAAATAATTTAGCCATCCTACAGGAAGGTTTGTCTCAAATAAATAACCGGTGTCAAGCTAAATGCCAAAAATGCATTACTGTTTGCTTTGGGAAGTCATCTACTCCAGGGAACTACCACACTGACAATACACCCCTTAAGAGCTGACTCAGTTGTTCAGCCTAAACAGAATTACAAATGTCAGTTCACGAGAGAAATGCAGTGCAAATAACATAGATACAGAGGTATCAAAGAATAACATAAGAAAGAAAATAGCAACACATATGACATGCAAAAAATAGCTTACATTACATAAACACATTCAATACCTATTATTCAGTGATAAATCATAAATAAATATCCACCACCAAACTCCGACCCTGTCAAGATAGAGAATAAATAGAGACTAGTGAATAGCAGCTGTTTAGTTACCATATTGCACTTGTTAACTTTAGACGTGACTCAGTATAGCCATCATATTGCATAAAAGTAATGCTGGTGGTAATTGCTCAGAGCAGCAGGATTAAATGAAAAAAGAGGCTTCAGTGCATCAGGTGTTATGGTTGGTGGCCATATTAATATGTCTCACAGCTGTAGGATACAAACTGTTCCTGAATCTGGTAGTCCTACAGCGGAAGCTACGGTACCTCCTTCCAGATGCAAGTTGTGAGAACCAGTTGTCGGCTGGATGGGTCAAATCAGCAAGTATTTTATATGTTCTCTTTCTTGCTCTTGTAAAGAGAAACTCCTGAATAGAAGAGAGGTTTGTGCCCCAGATTTTATCAGCCACCCTCACCACCCTCTGTAATTTCTTCTTCTCAGCAACTGTGCAGTTGCTGAACCATGCTATGAAGTTGCTAGTGAGGATGCTGTCGATAGCTCCCCTATAAAAAGTGGTAAGAGCAGACAGTGGAAGCCTGGCCTTTTTGAGCTTTCTCAGGTGGTGAAGCCTCTGTTGATCCTTCTTCACTATATAGTTGGTATTTGCAGCCCAGGAGAGGTCATCAGAGATGTGAAGGCCCAAAAACTTGGTTGTTTTGACTTTCTCTACTACCTCCCCTTTCATAGTGAGTGGTTGGTCAGCTGTTGCCTTTCTCCTGAAGTCCATAATAATTTATTTGGTCTTAATAACATTCAGGTCCAAATTGTTCCTGTCACACCAGGCAATCAAAATGTTCACCTCATCCCTGTAGTTATATTCATTCCCACCACTAATGAGACCCATGACTGGTATCGTCAGTGAATTTTATAATATGGTTTGACTTATGTTTTGCAGTACAGTCATGGATGAGGATGGTGAAGGGCAAGGGGCTGAGCACACAACCTTGGGGAACCTCAGTATTCAGGACTATGCATTGAGAGGTGTTGTTTCCAGCGCATGTCCACTGGGGTCTACCAATCAGAAAGTCAAAAGTCCAGTTACATAGGTGCTTGTTTATCCCAAGTTTCACAAACCATTACTAATGGAATTACTGCATATCAGCAAGTCAAATGGCATCAGAAATACTTGGTCTATGAATCCAAACTTCTTCGGCAACATCAACAGAATAGTTTGGAGGGACAAGTACATTTCACAGAGGATAATGCTGCTATGGAACAGACTTCCCATCCACATAAAACAAAGTTTATCCCTGTCCATTTCAAGTGCAAATGAGATCTATGGATGGGAAACAGAAAATTTACCCCAGGACCGCCCCTGTACTACTTATAGGCAGATGCAGCTCATAAATGCTTTATCCCATGCATGAGTCCCCTTAAATCATCTATGGTATGATCCCATTTATTCTCATTAGCGGTAATATGTAATTATTGGCCATGGAATGATAAGGCCAATCTGTAACCAAATAGGATAGGTTATTTCAAGCACAAAAAGGGAAATTGGCTAGGCTTAAAATAGCCTGCAAGGGCAGCTAGCCTAGTACTTACCTATGAAACTATAGTGGTATGATTGTTAGAATATTACATGTTCTTTGGGGAAGGTAATTATCAAACCACTGAATGGTAATAGAGCTGACTCCCTGTGCTTTTCGACTGTTTAACTGGATTTTGTGGTCCGCACTTTCAATGCTCATGTAAGATCTATGAAGATAGTTATTAAAGTCAATCTTTCTTCACTGATGTGTAGATTTTATCTGTATCATAACACTTAAGAATGTGTTTTGGTTCATGTTACCATACTATTAGTTTTATTTATGTATGTACTTACCTACTTTTTGGTTAGTGTTGGGCGGGTGCAATGACCCTTTTTAGCATGACCCAGGCACAGATGCAAATAAGAAGGAAAATATTTTGAAAAGTTCATTTTAAATGTATCTTTTCAACATTTTAGTGATCAGGCAAAGAGCTGAAATTTGACAATAGCCTTTGCGAGTGTTGGTAAGTATTTTATTGGGATGGGTATTATGATGGAAAACTTGAGTTATGTTTGGGGGCAATATCTAGTGTCAAATAGAACAAGAGTGAGAGAACATGGTGCAGTGGTTTTATTGTTATAGGCGCAGGAGTTTTGAGACAGATAGGATAAATACTATTTATACTTGGACTGGATTTAAAATCTAAGATTTCAAGCAATGCGCCAACTGCCTGCCTGGAAATAAATAGGGACTTAGAGTGGAGATATGAAGTAAACTAAGTGTACTGGAAGCAGTTTCTGATGAGGAAAAATATGTAAACTTTTGAAGGTAACAGGATTTCCTTTTTTGAAACATTTTGACAGCACAGTGGTGCAGTGGTTGAGTTGTCACATCACAGCAAGAGGTTCTCTGGTTCAATTCTTGGCTGGGCTGCTCTCTGTGCAGAGTCTGCATGTCTTCCCTGCATTTGTGTAAGTATTCTCCCATGTTACAAAAACACACATCTGGAGCTTTTCTCCTCAGGCCTCTATTGAAAATTGGCTTTGTTCCAAGTTGGACTTTCCCAATAAATAAATAAATGTAATAATTTCACAAAAGCTATGTCTTTTACGATTTTTCAAAAATGCTTAGGTTGTGCAGCTGTGTGCATTTATTTTGTATTACTAAGGTGAATCCGGCTATTCTTGTGTTTATTTTGCATGTCATTTTCAACACAAGAAAGGTCTGGCAGTGGTTAGTGGAACAGTTGGTTACTTTCCATTTATCCCATGCTTTGCATCCTTCTGTCATAAGAGATATTTGGGGTGATCCACGGAGTGAGTTGCCCCTTTAGACATCTTTGTTTGACACAGTATTGGGTGTCTAATACCAGTTGTACCACTTAGGCTTTGACAAGATCTGATGATTGCTGTAGGGCCATCTAATTTAGGAATGACAAGCCATCATGCACCTCATTTCAAAAAAGGATCTGGTAGATAAGAGGACAGGAATAATTTCAGAACACTACAGCAGGAGGTGGCCTGCTGACTTCTAACTATACTTGTTCACAGTGCACAGCCTGTCCTCTTCTACTTATACTTGTTCACAGCGCACAGCCTGCCCTCTTCTAACTATACTTGTTCACAGTGCACAGCCTGCTGACTTCTATTTATACTGGTTAATAGTGCACAGCCTGCCCTCTTCTTCTTATACTCACTGACAGTGCACAGCTTGCTAACTTTTACTTATACTCATTAACAGTGCACAGCCTGCCAACTTCTACTTATGCTCATTAAGAGTGCACAGCATGCTGACTTCTATTTGTTAACAGTGCACAGTCTGCCCTCTTCCACTTACACTCAACAGTGCACAGCCTGCCCTCTTCTACTTATACTCACTGACAGCACACAGCCTGCCCACTTCTAATTATACTTGTTGACAATGCACAGCCTGCTGACCTCTACTTATACTCATTAACAGTGCACAGCCTGCTGACTTCTATTTATACTGGTTAACAGTGCATAGCCTGCCCTCTTCTACTTATACTCACTGACAGTGCACAGCTTGCTAGCTTCCACTTATATTCGTTAACAGTGCACAGCCTGCCCGCTTCTACTTATACTCACTGACAGTGCACAGTCTTCTGACTTCTACTTATACTCACTGTTAGTAGAACCATAGAGATGGAGGTGCAGCGACTGATATTACTATAGTGTATATGGGCAGCACTGAAATAAAGTACTAAACACAACAACATCTGTATGCATTAGCATGGAAACAAGCACTTGTAATGCTTAAGATTAGTTTTCAGTTTGGGCAAAAGTATGCATTTTAGCTGTTCTCATAGATTGCTGTGAGCAAACTCATTCATCAGTTAGCTTAAAACTAGTTCAATTTATGTAACAATGCACTTATAACTTTATCAGTGGCTTCTTTGCATAAAACTAATTCAATGCTTCAAATAAATAGAGTTAAAACTTTCTAAGAGGCATCTGCAAACCAGTAAAATAGTAACATTACATTCATTGTGAACCTCTGTGACTAATGTTTGTAAGATATGAAGAGCAAGCTGTCATGTACACATAAGAATGCTTCACAAACTGCAATGAAAACAGAAACACTTAGTGGTTTCTATTACAGCAATATGGCTTCTTGTCATAAAGTGTGAAATCCTCTTGCAACAGTCATGGCTGTTCCAATTATAGTCACAGAGTGAATAATAAAAGACCACAAGTTAAACTAAAAACAAACATGCTGCACCCCCCGTTAAGTAAATAAGGGCAGTACAGAGGTACTAAGCAAACCAAACACAAAAGATGTGTTATAAATTATAAAACTATATTTTCAATTGCCCTTGGATGAAAATAGTTTGCACATTATTTAACAAATCACACTGCTCATTTGTTTGGAAGAAATGACCACAGCCATGTATGTATTATGCCAGTCAGATCGAATTATGTCATATCAGTGCCAAATCAAAAGTCAATTCCAATCAGACCAATCAATGCCTACTAAGAATATTCAGATGTGCGCAAAGGGCAGAACCTGGAAGGAAGTCAGATCAACTAGGCTGTAACATACTACAGCAGTCCCTGTAAATGCTCAACCAACACCAATGGTGGAAGAGATCTACAACCAAACACCAACAATCCCCTGTCACCATTCAACCAGATACGAGTGACTGAAGGGGATCTGCCACTTCTGGGTCCGCAGGCTGTGGCCCCCAGCCTTCCCACAACACCATGGGGCTTCTCACCCATATAAGGGCCAAGCTGTCCGAGCCTGCACCCCTCCCCAGACCAAGCACACTTCTTTGCAGTTTTAGTCTTCCAAGCCTGCTCTTCTGCCACAGAAAGATGGCTTGTGCTACCTGCCAACTCCCCCCAAGCACATTTGCCAACTTTGTGATTCCTTTAAGGTTTCCTATAAGTAACTTCATTCCTGAATGTGACAAGGGAACCCCATCACTTCTGTACAGTTCTGATGAACTGATATTAATTAGTGTGGCGTAGTTCCCAACCCCCTATTTCTCTTACCTGTTGTCTAATGAATCTGTTTGTCAACTTCCAAGCTCTTTCCAGTGCGTTGAAGTTATTTACTCCTCACAAGACTGGTCTTGGAATTTTATCCAACCACAAAAGCTTAATGTTGGTCCGAATCTGTCTGATCTGCCTGGATCATTGACAGGACTAGTTGTCACATCATTCCCCCGTATATGTAATACAATTAAACTTGGTTCAGGTAATGAATCAGAATATTCTGTTAAAGCTGCCAGCAGGTGCCTAGACTGCATTCCTCTAGTTCCCAGTCAATGAACCCACATTTCTTCATCTTTGAAATCTAGGGTCTGCCCAGATTCACCCAATTCTCTGCCCACATGGTACAGGAAAGAATGCCCCAGAATTCACACCTATGTCTGCTGTTTTATGATACCTGCACAAGAGAATGCTGATTAGTCATCATGATCTGCCATATGTTCTGTAAGCGTGCCATCTCTGACCTAAGCGTAGTACCTCAACTTATGATGCCCGCTTGCTTGGGCCTGTGATGCAGCTCCTATTATGAAGGAATGAGTTGTTAACTTGTTAATATCAAGACCCAGCCTCTCTGTGGCTTTTTCAGGAGTGTCCCGAGTTGGTAACTAGATAAGGTAGCCCAGTATCTGTGACACAAGAAAGGTGCATCACTACTCGTACACATCACCTGGGATTTCTTAAGCCGTCTGACTGTAACCCATACTCCTTTCTCTAGCACGTCCATCTTACTCTTCCTCACATGAACTCCCACCACCCTTTCAGCTTCTGTCTTAGTATCACTGAGCTCTAGACTCCGTGGAAGGTTATCCCTCTTAGTGTGCTGCACTACCTCAGATATCCGAAACACGCCACAAAAAGTTATTAAGTGTGCTTTCTGAAACAGCCACAGTTCATACTCCAAATTACATGCCTCTATCTGAACTCCCCATAGCCATGCAAACTTACTCGGCCTGTTGGGCTAATCCATGTCTGTTCTCCTGACCTCCATTCCTACCCAACATTACAGCATCTTTCCAATTGCAAATGCTTGCATGGTGTCCTGCCACCTTCATGCCCTTTGGTGCCAACTAATTGGTGACACCTTTGCAAAAGCATGGCACCTAGATGTACTCAACTTTTTTAAAACTAAAAATGTAATTTAATATCTGTGGTCTAGGTACTGGCCATTTTACTTATCACCCTGAATCAGCCCTTGTTTCTCTAAAATGGACAATACATTTCTTATATCATATTTGTGTACTTCGATGCAGTGCTTTCTCTATCATGCCTCATATCCATTTTTCTCAGGTCTCAAAGGTGATGTGGGATCCTATAATGCTTTGAGTCTGCCACTGGCACCAAATGCCTGAACCTGTCTCACTGAAAATAAGAGTCAGCAGTCATCATTCTTCCTGGTAGAGTATGCTGTGTTCTGAATGTTCTGTTCCGCTGCCGGCACTTCAGTACAAACTGCCTTTTTTCTCTTTCTTTTCTTCCCCTGTTGGTTCTGTTTACAATTAACCCTTACTCTCTAGTTACTCTTTAACCCCTCTCTTATCTCCATCTGAAGCTTACAATCAAACTCCCCTTCTTTGTCCCTTTCTCCTTCAAATTCTACCCCCCTTTTTTCTTTTACTGTAAACGTGTACACACACACACACACACACACACACACACACACACACACACACACACACACACACACACACACACACACACACACACACACACACACACACACACACAAACAATTTGCTTTTGAAACATTTGACTGCAACAATTATGTTACCCTCCATGTAAATGGAGTTTCCTGTCATCATGTATTATATTTTTATCTCTGTGTTATATGTACTGTTTCCGATATTCATGTGTTTTATACATCAATGCCACGTTGATGCAAAATATTTGGTTTTATTAATACATAACACAGACTGAGCCTGCCATTGGTCATTTGTGAACAGTATTCTACCCCTGTAAACAGATATAAACAAAATATAATAAAATAAATAAACCCCTAAAACTTCTTTACTTGCCCTGTGTTGCTAGTCCTCCTCCCCACATGCTTACATGGCTAGCTGACTACTCTCATATTGCGCCCCAAAAACAGATTGTGCTTTTCCTGTAACTCCCTCACCCTGATGTGTACTGCCCCAGCTAGATAGATGCCAAACTGTACTCATTACCATTCCTTAAATTGGAACTCTGCAAACCATTTCCTATTCAAACACCTCACAAAACTGATACCACCTGTTGTACCTATAAATTGTTAAATCAGTAATTCTACATGACAAATGGCATAGTAATTCATGTTATCTTGTTAATGTAAGACTATCTATGTGGTATTAATAAAGGATCTGCTGCACTTACCCTCTGAAACTTGCTAACTCTTCTTAGCTGCCACAGAACACTGAACGACCAACTGTACTGGAGAGTGAAGCAACACTCCCCTTGTCACCACTCCATTTTGCTCCTTGAACTGCCTCATTATCAACTACTCAGGCTTAAACTCTAAAAGGCTTCATTGTGAAACCCTGTGTAAAGAGTAACTCTGGAGTACTGGGATAACGGTATTCAGTTTAACCTTTCAAGGTACTGCTGCAAACCCTAAGTTAGACTTGCTGCTACTCTTTCATTGCATTACTATTAATCATGTGGTCAGTAAGTAAGCGCCAGATATACATACTCATGTATGTGGTGTCCTCTCCCCTCAGTGCCAGGATATTTCCAAACCCATGACATCTTTATCACTCTGGACTTTCACATTTATTTATTAATTTCGTTCACAGCATGCATAGGCTCAGCAAAGCCATTTCCCTTCAGGGTGTGGATCCAACCCCAGGAATAAATATGTCTGTGCCACTCAAACAGGCCTCATTGACTAAACCTAAACCCTGCCAATCCTTTATCCTGTTATCCAGTTTAACCTACAATCTGACCTTAATGACCACCTACTAAAGCTGAGTGACATAACGTAATACTCCTGGATCACATTTCTGTATGCAGCCCAATAAAATACGTGAATAATGCATGCTGACATGCACTTATTTCCTTCAACTAAACATTTCATCTTGTTTCAACAGTATATTGCACTACTGTAAGCTTCTACCTTTAGAAGTATAAAATATGTATCCTTAGTTTGCCACAGCATGCTAAAAAACAGGAATTAATTTTATTATTATTATTACTTCAGATAACATTCCAAATGAAAGCTTGGTTTCCATTTACTGATCTACAAAATCCATCCACTACAAAATATTACTAAGCTGCCCTACTGCTGCTGCAGAAGACTGAAATGTAATTTATTTGCTTAAACTAGTGTTGTATGGTGTCAGCTTTAGCTATTCACCCAGTTGCTAACAAAAAAAGTGAGCAGGTTATCAGAATGTGTATAGACCTGACCCCTGCTCCACGAAGAACTCCAAATAAAGATCTGCAGAATAATGCATAAGTGATTCAAAGCCATTGACAATGTATCTTAACACACTTATGGAGTAGCATTTACCATACAATAAACTAAACAGTATACCCAGTATGTCTCAACTTGCATGAGAACAGAGTTACACAGCAAATTAGATCCCCCAAGTTAATTCTTGATCACTCCCTGCCTTGCCTACAAGTCTGACTCCCTTACAACTAATTGATGAATAATGATGAATAATGAGTCAGGGTTTCGTACCTCTTACTGCTTAGACAGTGCACACTGATGCAGTAATTGTGCTCCTGTTAGCTTTTTAAGTGCATTACATTTATACTTCTAAATTCTCCTGATTTTGGCTTTTGTTTCTTCATTAAGTTTGGCTTTGCCCAGAATTCTTGAAACAAGTGGAGAGAGATGTGCAAAATCTAACCTTGATGGCCAGATTCCTTACAGGCCGAGCTGATGTTCTGCTCTGTCCTGCTCTTCTGTTAGAAAGAGATCTTGTCCAGCTACCTGTGGCCTTTTCTATCCTTCTTCTACCTACCATCTACCTCTACACCCCCATCCTAACCAGCTTCCTGACCCCCTTCCCCCACCCATGCATGCTATTTTCCCCATGGCAATATGGGTGTGTCTACAATTCCTTGACATGCTCTCAGATTATTTATTTTATTTATTTATTTTACATTTGTTGACCGGGCTAGTCTAGCTGGATACATGTCCATTTTCAGTAGAGGCCCGAGGAGAAAAGCTCCACAGATAAGACAATACAGAATACATTTACAAATGGTATAGGTTGGCATGAAAAACAAACAAAGTGAAAACGCCATTAGAATAACATATTTATAAAGTAACAATCAGTAATATTATACAGATAAATACTAGGTCGGCGACCAATTGAAGTCACAGGAAGAGTTGATCGCTGATGCAGGGTAAATGCAGCAGCTAGTCAGGTTTAGGACATGGGCATAACCATTCAGACTTAAGAAATATTTTGAGGTGAGTTTTGAATTGATTAATCGAGGTCATTAGTCTGAGGCTATTGGGTAGAGAGTTCCATAGCTTTCCAATGGAATTGGCATAGAGAGCATCACCTCCAGAGTTATTAGATTTAATGGTTAGAACTTGAACACTATTAGCTGACCTGAGTGATTTTAGGTTAGAGTAGGGGTAAGGATATTGCACAAAGAGGGGGTTCTGTCCGGTTGGTTGATTATTTTGAAAGCCTCTGTAAGTTGTTTGAGTTTGAGGAGGTTGGGGAGTTCGAGCCATCCGAGGTTATTTAGGTTGAGGCAGTGGTGAGTACGATACGGGGTTCCTGTTATAAATCTAGCTATATGATTATAGGCAACAGATAGTTTATTGAGTTCCCGCATGTTGACGAACGACAGTATTGGTGAGGCATAAAGGAGGGTGGAAAGGAGGTGAGTGCGAGCAATGGTTAGTTTAGTATGAGGGGCTAGGAATTTTTTATTCTGTACATGGATCCAAGTTTCTTGTTCACAGATTTAATGGTTTGGTTAATATGTATATCAAATTTAAGCTTATCATCTATGGTCACACCTAATAGTTTGGTATGAGAGACCGGGGATATGATGGTACCATTTATAGATTCCACATGGAACATGTTGTCCGCATTCAGAGGATCTTTACCTAAAGGAGTAGTTGCAGAGGGGTAGAAAAGCAATAGTTTTGTTTTAGTGGGATTAAGTATTAGTTGCCTTTTAGAGAACCATTTTTCCACTAACGTAAAGCAGTTTTGGGTGATTGTTTGAAGTTTCGAGGGAGACGCCAGAACATATCAGGGTAGAGTCATCTGCATATTGGATGCATGTAGAATTAGGGATGATCGAGTGAAGTTCATTAATGAAAACTGAGAAAGAAGAGGACCCAGTATAGAGCCCTGAGGAACACCTATGGTGTTGGGAAGTAGGACGGATAGCTTGTTTTGCCATTGGACGGCTTGTTGCCTACACGAGATAGGCTTTAAACCAGTTTATGGTTGGGATGTCAAGGTATAGGGTTTCCAGGGTGTGAAGCAGTTGCTTATGATTGACCATATCAAAGGCCTTTGAGAGGTCAAGGAAGAGAGCTGAGGAAATTAATTTCTTGTTCCGGTTGTTGTTGACTGAGTCAACAAAGGAAAGAAGGGCAGTGGTTGTACTGTGATGGGGCGAAAGCCATGCTGAGTTGGGGACAGAAGACTATTAAGGTTGAGATAGTGTAGGAGCTGTTTGTGAACACACCGCTCCATGACTTTAGCTATTGGAGACAGTATTGCTATGGGACGGTAGTTGGATGTTTCCATGGAGGTCCCCTTTATGAAGAGGGATGATATATGAGATTTTCCAAATAGAGGGAATGGTAGTTTCAGTTATAGTTCTATTAATCAATATTGAGATGGGATAGGCAATGGCGCCTGACGCTATTTGAAGGTATTCTGCAGGAGCTGGTCAGCAGCTAAGGTGGTAGGTTTGAGTTTTTCAGGAGGATGCATATAGGAGGTAGGTACCGCTGTAGATTAAAGGAGGGGTGTACTGAGTCTTTAGTGTGGGTAAAAGAAGGGTTGGTAGTGGTAAGCTGACTGGTTAGGGACTGGATGGTCTCGATGAAAAAAGAGTTGAAAGCATTGGCTATTATCTCTGGTTCTTTCCCAATGAGTTTCTCAGGGGTTGGGGTAGTAGATTTACCCGGGCGGAGGAGCTTATTAAATCCAGCCCAAAATTTCTTTGGATTGTTCTGGTGTTTGTCCTGGAGGTGACAAAAATATTGTTTTTTGTCTTGGGTAGTGATTAGTGATTAGAGTATTAGATTAGTCAGTCTAAAACAAAATGTATAAAGCTGAATCAAATGGTGCATGATATATATCAGCAAAAGCTTGCTTTCTGTTTCTTGTGCCAAATAGTCACACTTTAAGACATGCTAATTGAAGAGGAAAAAGTAACCAAAGTCACAGTTTTTGGCTGCATTCTTTAAGTGAAACTAATGCCACAGTAACCAGTTACTTAATTTAGTTTATTTGTGAATTTTAGCACCCATAAAGGATAAAGTAGGAAGAAGAAAACGAATGCATAAACTAAACGAAACTGTCAAACCCAAATAGAATACTGCTTAAAATAAATTAATGAACAAATCCATTTGGACTGCTTCATTAAACTGTGCAGTTGAAACAATGCCACTATCAATCAACAGAGATAATATACAACTACCTTAAATGGCACTGGTCAGTGACCATGAAATGGGACCTGAAACCTCAAGCATATCAGCTTTACTGCCGATTGTGCAGCTATGTCTGTTACCCTTATCTGCTGGCTAATAATTAAGAGGTTAGTGTATGTTATGGAAGGATTTTTAGCGACAGTATGTCTTTAAAATTTTGATTAGTCTTTATTGCACAACATATATAAGGATTAAGAATGGTGGATTATGTTCATCTGATGAAGTCTTGGTCACCAAGACGATAGCGCTTATGTTTTATGTTACAATAAATTATTTTTAACAGTTACCACTTTGGGTGTTGGACTTTCTATCCATTTATTCATTTTGGAGTTTTAAACAGTTTCATATTTCTTGGTCTGAGTTCCTTTGAGGTCTGGCTAGAAGTGGTGCTATTTTCCAATTAAGTTTTCGTTGGTGGATTTGAGTGAACATGGATTCCAGGTCTGGTGATTCCACTCTCATTTCTGTCGACAATGAGGTGTTTGATATGGACAAAGCTGTAGCTACTCAGTGTGAGCTCTGTAAAGTGAGGGACAAAGTGTCCGCTTTGAAGGGTGAACTCACGAGGTTGTTGGAGTTGCTAACACAGAAGGATGACTTTGGTGCTGCCGCACATTCAAATTCAGCTTCTCTGATTGGTGGACATTCTAAGGAAGTGCCGGTGACGTCTTCTCCACACTCGGGTGCGAACGAGAGCCATGGTGAGGGAAGGAATGCTTCGGTTGTTGTGTGTAATGTTGGTTTGGATTCTGCCACCAGAGTTTTTCAGCTGAATTGTGGTTTATCTGGTAGGATTAACGGGACTGGTACTTCGGAAGCGTTGGAAGGAGCCAATTCAGGCAGTTTAGGCTTCAAAGGTACTTTTCATCAAGGCAACTTTTCTAGTAGTCGCAATTTTCTTAATGTACGCATTCCAAACAGAAACAATGTGGTTCATAGTGATTCTAACACACAAAACAAATAGACAATTTCTTTTCATGATGTTTAATCAAAAAATTTTAAATTTGACTGCGTTTCCACTGGTTCAGGTGGTGTAAATGTGTTTGGTCGTCATGACAAACCACTGTTGTTAAAAGATTTGATTCACTTGTTTGAAAAAAAACTTTTAGTTATGTACTCACCATAACTTCAGATGTTTGGGATCCATCTCGCCTACATTCTGACTGATGGGTTCGGAGCCGATCCCTCGGCTCCGACTCGGCACGCTTATGCCAAAGAGCGAAGTCTCTTATTGGCTGAGCTTATTATATCCCAGGATGCACCACTACCATTCCCCCAGATCTAGTTTGTCCGCATACATGCACACATGCATACCCTGCTTATATAACATCGTCAGATGAAACAAGATAAAACAGTAGAACTCAAAACCGTTCAATCTCTTCTGATCTCCAAGGCAGGGGAAGGAGGGTAGAATGTAGGCGAGATGGATCCCAAACATCTGAAGTTATGGTGAGTACATAACTAAAAGATGTTATGTGATCCTATCCCGCCTACATTCTGACTGATGGGACAGCCCCTAGCACCTGAATCCTGGGTGGCTCACTGGAAAACACTCCTGAGTACCGTGGAACCAAATGATGCTCGTCCTTTAGATGCCACATCCAATTTGTAGTGGGAAATGAAAGTGCGGATTGGACCAAGTAGCCGCAGCACAGATTTCCGATATAGCGAGCTTGGAATGAAAAGCTATAGAAGTAGCCATAGCTCTGGTAGAATGAGCTTTGATAGATGTTGTAAGTTGCTTATTCAAGAAGAATAAGCCTGAGTTATGCAATCTCTGATCCATTTTGAGATAGTAGCTTTTGTGATGGTTTGGCCCGTTTATTATCTGAGAAGGACACAAACAACTGGTCTGACTTACGGTTGCTGAGTCCTGTCTAAATAGAAGCATAATTGCCTGTGAACATCCAATTTATGAAGAGTGTATTCTGCTTCATTGGAGAATTTTGGGAAGAAAACTGGTAGCTCTAGAGATTGTTGTAGGCAGAAACTAGAACAGATCTTTGGGACAAAGGATGGATTAGGCCTAAGTGATACTCTATCCTTGTGGAAAATCAAGTACGGTGGCTTAATAGACAGGGCTTGAAGCTCTGAAACTCTTCTTGCAGAAGTAATTGCAACTAAGAAGGCAGTTTTCCAAGACAGATATTTTAACTCGCATGTAGCAGCCGGTTCGAAGGGGAGATGTTAATGCGAAGCACCAAATCAAGATCCCACGGAGGTGCAGGATGAAAAACTGGGGTCTTAATAGGCTCGCACCTTTAATGAAAGTTTTGCATAGTCTGCAGCTCATCAAAGGAGGATCCATGGATTCGTGGAATTTAGAGATAGCTGCTAGTTGGACTTTAATAGTTGAGACAGAAGATCCCTGATTAAACAGGGATGTTAAGAATTTCAAGACCTCTGGGACAGGAGCAGTGATAGGGTCTAAGCCCTTGAGTTGAGCCCAGATAGCAAACCTCTTCCACTTACTAAGGTACAATTTGTTAGTGGTGGGTTTATGGGCAAGATAAAATGTGAACAACTTCCGGTCTAGTTTGTGCCTTCTGACTAAAGTCGGAAGTGGAGGAGCCAAGCTGTCAAATTCAAAGATTGAAGGGACTGATGCCGATGTCCCAACTGATGGATTAACAAGTCCGGAATTAGGTCTAAAGTCCACGGATCGTCCACTGCATGCTTCTTCAGGTAGGGAAACCATACCTGACGAGGCCAGTATGGGGCAATCAGTATCATTGAAGACCCCAGTTGAGAAGCTTTTTGAATAACTCTGGGAAGAAGCGGAATTGGAGGAAAGGCATAAAGTAGCCCTGTTGGCCAAGGTTGTGCTAGAGCATCCATGGCTGGTACTCCTGATGTGGGATCAAGGAGAAGAACCTTTGGCACTTGGTGTTCAGTGGAGTTGCAAATAGGTCGCAGCACGTCCCCATCTCCTGAAAACCTGAGCTGCTACTGTGTGGTTTAGAGACCACTCGTGAGGAGAGAGAATTGTCCTGCTCAATTTGTCTGCCAATATATTTGACTTTCCCGGGATGTGGGTCACTACCAAGAAGCGGTTGGTAGCTACAGCCCATTCCCACACTCTCATGGCCTCTCTGCA
Organism: Protopterus annectens; assembly: GCF_019279795.1. Taxonomy (NCBI): domain Eukaryota; kingdom Metazoa; phylum Chordata; order Ceratodontiformes; family Protopteridae; genus Protopterus; species Protopterus annectens. The sequence goes on from NC_056741.1 coordinate 1,560,141,125, forward strand.
AAGGGGGTATGATCTGGTCCCTCCTTGTTTGTTCAGATACCAAACCACCGACATGTTGTCTGTGTGGATGGCGATGATGCCCTGAGGAAGAAACTTGTGTAAGGCTTGTAGGGATAGAAGTACAGCCCTCATCTCCAACACGTTGATGTGGAGAAGAGCTGGCCTGGAAGCCAGGAGCCCTGAACTAGCCTGCCCAGACAATGCCCCCACCCTATCTGGGAGGCATCTGTCATCAGGGTAACCACTGGAGAGGGAGAACAAAGGGTTTTCCTTGATCCAAATTGGATGTCTGAAGCCACCAGCGAAGGTCCCTTTTGCATATTTCCGTAATCATGATGTGATGATTGAGGGAAGATCCTGAAAGGACCATTGAGTTGACAAGAGCCACTGAAGAATCCTCATGTGTAATCTTGCCAGAGGAACTAAAAGAACCGTGGCAGACATTGAGCCTAAAACTTGAAGAACCATCCTGGCTGGGGCTTTGGATCTCGAGATCAGAGCTTGAACTTGGCCCTGTAAAGTTTGGATCCTTTCGGCAGGAAGAAAGACGCGATCAATCTTGAGTCTATCTCTGCTCCTATAAACTTTATGCGTTGAGAGGGCAGCAAGACAGACTTTGACCAATTGAATGTAATCCCAGGGAAATACCCAGGAGATGGTGGCTTTGAGGTTGTCCATTAGTAGATGCCTGGTGGTGGCAGTCAGGAGCCAGTCGTCGAGATAGGGAAACACTTGGAATTCAAGACTTCTCAGGTGAGCCGTCACTACTGCCAAACACTTGGTGAACACCCTGGGGGCTGTGGTGAGACCAAAGGGCAGAGCGCAAAATTGGTAATGACTGACTCCCAGGCTGAAGCGCAGGTACCTCCTGGACGCCTGATGTATCGGTATGTGATAATAGGCGTCCTTGAGGTCTATGGAGCACATCCAAACATCCTTCTCCAACAATGGGAGAATGGATTGTAACGTGACCATTCGAATTTGGATTTCGTGACGGATTGGTTCAGTCTGCTGAGATCTAATATTGGTCTCAGGTCCCCTGTCTTTTGGCACTAAAAGAACCTGGAGTAATTTCCTGATCCGATCTGGTCTGTGGGGACCGGTTGGATGACTCCTTTTCTAGCAGCTTTAAAGCTTCTGCGGCTGCCATTTCCCTTTGACTGGGTGGAGGGTCCGGATTCTTTGGACGGTGGGGCAGTATGTGAATGGGATGGTGTAACCTCCGGCAATGATCCGGGCACCCATCTGTCCTGAGTGATTGACTCCCAGGCTTTTAGGTGCTTGGCAACGACACCCGACTGGCTCCGAGCAGCACAGCCGGGCAATCCCTCATGACGTGTGGGAGGCTGAAGAGCCACGAAAGGACTCGGTCTCCAGAATTGCGGGCCCTCTGCCGCCTCTGGGACGGCGTCTCCCTGAAAAATTTCCGCCCTCTGCCTCTGAAGGAATCTTCCTGCTGTTGGGAGAAAAACTTGAGATTTGAACCACATTTTCCCACCTCCTTTAGCCTTGGGGTAAGGCCGAAAGGGAGTGGAATAACGGGCACCTACGGCAGATAAAGTTTTTCCCTCTTGCTCACAGCGGTAAGGGTGTCTTTAACCTTGGGTCCAAACAATGAGGACCCATCAAAGGAGCCGGGCGAAGGAAGACTTGAAGGCCTCCAAGAACTGACACAAGCGGAGCCAGGCTTGTCTCCGTGAGAGCCACGCCTGTGCCTGCCGCTTACCCGCCTTCGGCCGCATAGGAAATGAGCCTCATGGACGAGTTAGAAATTGACGAGGATAGCCAACTGAGAGCTAACCGACTGGGCTAGCTGCTCAGGTAGGTTACCGAGGGAATCTGACAACTCCTTGACCAGATCCCTCTGAAGCCTGGTAAAATGTGCCAAATAATTCAGAGACCTTAAAGTAAAGGCCGCTGAAGTCAGGGTGCGCTTGCACCTGTCCATACTCCTAGACTCCTTATTAGGAGGATGGACAGACGCTGAAGCCTCTGCCACGCCCTGTTGTGTAGCAGATGCCACCACCATGGCATCTACAGCCACGCCTTTAGTGAGGAACCCTTCGGGGAGCAGACAAGAATTTATTTGGACGAGAAGGGACTGGTTCCACGGTATCTGGATGTTCCCACGCCCTTCGACAAACCAAATCCAGAAGCTCGCCAAAGGGCGGAGACACCCAGGAGGCGGAGGGCTGAGCCCCAAAGGCCTTGAGGAGCACTGACCAGCAGAGGGGGTTTGGATATCCAGCCTCGTTGTTTGAGGATCTCTAAGATGTCTGCAAATGAGACATCATCCGAGGACGACTGGGATCCCTCTGCATCATCCAGATCAGTGTATGATGTAATAGACTCTTGGTAGTCCACATGCTTCCTCTTGCACGATCTCTTCCTTGGGGGTTCCTCCAAGACAACTCAAGAACCCTCAGGAGGAGGGGAACCCCACTGGGGTAACCTCAGGCCCCGGGCTCCGCTGACTACGGACAGGGAACTGCCAAAGACCCAGTCTCCACGCCCAGGGAAGGTGCCGGTAAAGCCGGAGAGATGGTCAAGAGGACTTGGCTAAGGCAGTCCTCATGGCTCTGAAAGCCGGACCCCAGAATCCTGGGAGTGTCCGTCCCCGAGCCGTGATAGCCGACGGAAGTCCCGCAGTCAAGCACCGAGGGAGGCTCGGAACCGAAGCATAGGTCCCAAACATCACCCCGGGTCCAGCCGAAGAAGTCCAGCATCAAACTCGGACCCGGGGTTGGAGTAAGGGTCGGAGCCGACCCTGAGATCTCCACCGCTCCAACAGCACCTGCTCACGGAGCCAAGCGGTCGGAGGAGGAATGGCAATGGGTGGACCAAGGTCATCGAAGCCAACTGGGTCGGAACCAAACAAATTTTTGGAAGACTGGAGACTGGAACAGTCTTTGGAGCACCCTGTCTATATCAGAATCTGACATCCTCGAAGACCGAGAGGAAACAGAACGGGTTCGAGACGGCCTCTCCAACGGCCCCAAAGGGCTAGGGGACCGGCTCCGAGGCGACTCGATGAGTATCGGCGCCGAGGGAATACACATACCAGATTCCATCGGTGCCGAGGTGGGCTTCGCCGAGGAGGAAGTGTCTGAGCTGGCAACCTTTGTCGGCTCCGAGAGCAGTGGAGCCGAAGGTGACCCGCCTCGATGCCCCAGCCATCGGCTCGAAGCCAGAGGAGTCGATACTGGTGGCATCGAGGCAGACCGTTCACCTCGGCTCCAAGTCCTTGGAGCCGAAGGAGAGGCCTGCCTATGTTTCTAGCGGTCGGATCCGACGGACTGGTCGGAACCGACTTTTCTTTTGGCCGGAGAAGGAGAGGATGCCAAAGCTGAAAGAAGGTTTAATTAATCCCTTAAGAATTAATTTATTTTTCCTCTCCTGGAGGACCCTTGAGGAAAAAGCGTGACATACGCTACATGATTCCTGTAAATGTTTTGCCCCTAAGCAATACACACAGAGCGAGTGATCGTCCGTGATGGACATTTTGAAACTACATTTAACACATTTTTTAAAGCCCGAAGGCCTAGGATTCTGAGACATTATGGGGGGATTACAGTAATCTGACTGGAAGAAAAACAATTACTGCCCCTAAGTATAGGCTTACAGTTATCACTCGCAAATGACAGGACACTTGAAACCCTTGAACACTTCCTGAATATAAGCTACCAAAAAACTTTAAGCCTTTTACTATATATAGAATATAGAAGGGTTGAATAACCGGGAAGGCCCTAGATGAAAGGGGGGCCTACCAAACACAACCCAGTCACACAACAAAATTTCACAAGAAATTCAAACCAACCACACAACAATGTAAGAATAGCTGTTAAAACAGCTTTTTTTTGAAAGAAAACAGCAAAACTGACAGAAAAGTTAGTCAAAAAATAACTACTCAGCTCAGCCAGTTCGAGACCACGTCTTCGCAGGTTAGCGGCAAACGAGATCTGGGGGAATGGTAGTGGTGCATCCTGGGATATAATAAGCTCAGCCAATAAGAGACTTCGCTCTTTGGCATAAGCTTGCCAGTGGAGCCGAGGATCGGCTCCGAACCCATCAGTCAGAATGTAGGCGAGATAGGATCACATAACATCGTTATTTAAACTAAAATGCTTGGGAATGGATAATGTATATTTAAATTGTTGTATAGATTCTAAGGTGGTGCCACAGGGGTTAAGGTTATATAAATATCCCTTCGGCATCAACTATACTGACACCATAGTTAAAGATTTCCAAGCATTCTTTAATGAATGTGGGGTGGGGCTTATGAATAAAATGATAAAGTATAATGAGTCTGCTTTAGCAACACTTAAAGTGAAGTGGAAGAACTTAATGAAAAAATTCAAAAGGATTTATTGTTTAGTGAGTTTGAACAACTATACGTGAAAGTTTTGGGTAGAGTTAACAAAAGAGTTGAAACTATTTTTCTTAGGAAACAAAAAACGTTTCTAAGAGACACACATCAATATGCAAATGAAATAGCATATCCATGGCCTTTCAACAAAGAAAATAAATTTGTTAACCATATTAAAGGGAACAACAATATGGGTGGGAGTGTAGATGGACATGTTGGGGATGACCATTTAGGATTTCAGTCTTCTAAGGGGTTGGATGAGCTGGATTCCTTTCCAGAACATGACTCCCATTTTTTAGAGGTGAGAAGATCGGAGAGACTAGCAAGCAAGTCCAGATGCAATTCAGATTCAGGTCATTTCACCACACATCCCACATACCAGCAGGGTTGGAAAAAAGTGGTGAGGAGAGGGAAATAGCTATAGTCCCTAATACTGAGAACAAGGTTTTTGTGTATAAAGGTTTTAAAATTTTCAATTATACTAATTTACATTTGGAAAATCAACATTTTAACTTGTTTTCAAAAGGTTTCAAATTTATAACAACATATTATGGAGATATAGCAAATACATTGATAAACTTGAAATTATATCTTAGAAAGTTGAATTTAGCAATGATTCACAAAGACGGAAGTTCAGAAGTTAATACTGGTATTGAGGGGCCATGTAGAAAGAGCATGTTCAATCCCCCTTTACATCCAGTTTTGTTGGCATTTGATAAGTATGTAACCAAAGAGGTTTATAGGGTGTTTAATAAATTAAAAAATAAAGATGAGGGGTACAAATTAAACAATGGGGAAAGAACATTGTTGGAAAAGTTGAGAAATAACTCAGACATGCGCATTATGAAGCCCGATAAGGGAGGTGGGATCATTCTATATGGGTCAGAAGAATATAATAATGTTATCATCAATATTTTATTGGACACCAACACATATACATCAGTTTCTAGAAACAAGATAATGATAGCATGCAGCAGGATAGATTCCTTATTGGAGGAGTATTTAATTGAAAATAGGATTGATGGAAAAACATACAATTTTTTGAAACAAATCCATCCCATTATCCCAAATATTTTCGGGATACCTAAGGTTCACAAAAATGTTCAGAACCCTCCTTTTAGACCCATTGTCTTGGCTAAGAATTCAAAAACACATCCCTTAGCAGTATATGCGGACTATTGGACTAAGGAAATACCTTTTGAAGATGGACCACCTCATTAAGGATTCATGGGATTTTTTAGGTAATCTTACAAGGGATATATGGAAAGAGAATTTGAATCTTCTAACCATTGATGTTAAAGACTTATTCACAAGCATACCCAGGTTAGAGGGGCATCAAATGTTCAGCGATAGTTTACACACACATTCCACCTTATCCAAAGATCACATTCAGTTAATCCTTGAATTAACTGAGATTGTTTTAGATAATAATTTCATTGGATTTCAGGGTGAATATTTTCGGCAAACCAATGGTGTTGCTATGGAGGCAGCATGTGCTCCCATATATGCCAATTTGGTTATGCTGCATTGGGAGCAAAATTATGTGTTTAACGGTCCCTTCAATAAATGTATAAGACTTTATGTAAGGTTTCTGGACGATATTTTCATTCTATGGGATGATAGTAAGAAATTAATTATATCCTTTATGGAGTTTTTAAACAACAGTTCTGATTACTTTAAATTCACATATGAATGGAACAAGTCCAGTATTAATTACTTAGATACCACCATTTTGTTAACTTCAGATGGTTTTCAGTCAAACATTTACAGGAAGGAGACCTGGTGTAACAGCTACCTACATTTTAATAGCAATCACCCTACATCCCAAAAGCTTAGCTTAGTGAAAGGTCAGGTCATTCGTATAGCCAGGATGACCTCAGAGAAGGAGGAATTTTATAAAGAAATTTACAATTTAAGCAATATGTTTATAGAAAGGGGTTACCCAGAGGACAAAGTATTTAGGATTATTGACAAAGTTAAAGAGGGATGGGGTTTTAGGTTTAAACCCTTGTTAGGTGTACCTAATAATTTTGTGGGTAAGAAAAGGGCAAACAGCAAAACTTTTCAAAAGGCATGTATAACTGAGTTCAATGGGTTTTCAGATATGTTTATGGACATCATTAGGAGAAATTGGAGTTTACTCAAAACTAATAAGGAATTATTTGAATTAGCGGGCACAGAGCCATTATTCACCTACAAAACTGGAATGAATTTTAAGAGAACATTTGAACAGATGCATAAAATCCAAGATAGTATAAGGAAGGCTACAACCAGCTGTGGAAATTGCAGGTAATGTTCAAACATTTATAGGGAAGATAGCACTGTTTTACATAATGGGTTGGGCAGTTTAGTTAAATACTGCAAGGGCAATTGTAATACAAGGATGACCATCTATTTAGCTACATGCAGCAACTGCCCAGCCTTCTATGTTGGGAAAACTGAGAGGGCCCTGAAGGACAGAATGTATGTACATTCACACAATATCAAAATTAAAAAAGAAACTAGTGCACTTTACAAGCATTCTGTGATTTGTCCAGATTTTAAAGGTTTTAAGTTTGGCATCATTGACACGGTTAAGACTAATATTAAGGGGAGAGACATTAAAAATTTATTGTTAAACAAAGAACTCAAATGGCAGTTAAGATTGAGATCCAATTTTCCCCCTGGTTTAAATGAATACATTTCTATCAAACCTGTATTAATAGCAAGAGCAGGGGATGTATAGATAGTTACACATCTCAGTTTAACAGTTTAACAGTTACGGGTTACAGAATAGTGTCAATGATGGCTTCAGTATGTTTTGATTCATGTGTTTTGTTTTGTTTCATGTTTTTTGTTTTTCATTTCCCTTTTTTATCATTTTTATTCTGATATAATATTTTTAAAATGTTTTTCATTCTTTATGACTTTTCCTTGTACAAGTTAAGATTGTTTTAAAATAATGGTTAGTTTGATATATACAATAGTATTGTATGTGATTATGTTCATAATGTAAAACAAAACAAATAAAAAAATTAAGAGGTTAGTGTACGTTATGGAAGGATTTTTAACAAAATTATGTCTTTAAAATTTTGATTAGTCTTAATTGCACAACATATATAAGGATTAAGAATGGTGGATTGTGTTCATCTGATGAAGTCACCACGATGAAAGCGCTTATGTTTTATGTTACAATAAATTATTTTTAACGGTTACCACTTTGGGTGTTGGACTTTCTATCCATTTACACTTTAAGACATGCTAATTGAAGAGAAAAAAGTAACCAAAGTCACAGTTTTTGGCTGGATTCTTTAAGTGAAACTAATGCCACAATAACCAGTTACTTAATTTAGTTTATTTGTGAATTTTAACACCCATAAAGGATAAAGTAGGGAGAAGAAAATGAATGCATAAACTAAACGAAGCTGTCAAACCCAAATAAAATACTGCTGAAAATAAATTAATGAACATATCCATTTGGACTGCTTCATTAAACTGTGCAGTTGAAACAATGCCACTATCAAAAAACAGAGATAATATACAACTGCCTTGAATGGCACTGGTCAATGACCATGAAGTGGGACCTGAAACCTCAAGCATAACAGCTTTACTGCCGATTGTGCAGAAATGTCTGTTACCCTTATCTGCTGGCATGTCATACTAAAGTTTTGTTTGCATACATGACACTTGGAGAATTGTACATTTGTCTCCTACATACATACAGAAGTTTTGTTTGCATACATGGCACTTGGAGCATTTGTACACTTGTCTCCTACAGACTGCTGCACTGCAATTTATGCCTTGACTATAAGGCATCCTCAGGTCCCACATTGATGGATTTGTTGCACATCCACAAAGCAGACATCATTAGAAATACACACTCTAAGGATCTAAACCTCATCTGAGACATAAACAGAACATGATGGAGGGACAAGTATGTGTCTCAAAGATTACCGCTTCACTGGAACAGGCTTACCATATATGTGAAGCAAAGCTCATCCTTAATCTTATTTAAATGCAACTTGGAAAAATCTATGAGAAATCACAGATTTACCCCTGGTTTGGCACCTATGTCCCTAATGGGTGGGGCAGCCTGTGAATGATGTGTGCAAGCCTGTACTGTAACTGTAAAATTCCTTGGGATATTGACACATCAGCAATATTTTGTTAAATGTGAGGTAAGCTTGGCAAGGCTTAAAATGTCTCTTGGGTTGACAGCCTCTTAACTAGCTGTGAACGTATACTGCCATGCTGAAGCAGGGCATCATACTTACACATTCGTGTCCAGGACTACAAACACAAATGAAACAAATATTTTTTCGCCATGGTATTACTCTGCATCTCAACATCTTTGCTGTAACATGATTATGCCATAGGCCAATATATACAGAGGATCATTACTGTGTTATATCTCAACTGACTTTGCATTATTTTATGTACGACCCACTACAAAGCCTTACACACTGTTGTGACTGTCTTTGTTTTCCATTGATTTCTACTGTTTACATCTTAAGTTGTTCTTGTTTTTAACCCAGGCTGTAATCAGTACTCTACCCCAATATACAGAATATACATGAATTAATTAAATACTCAGTTTACAGAAGGCAGTTATACCAAAGGTAAAGAAAAAGTAGCCATGATGTCTTAGATGGCTAAGACACATTTTATTTATTTTTTTAATACAAAATGCAGAATCCATTTTTATAAGTAAAGCTTTTAATTTTGTAAACTACCACGTCCTTACAATTCACTGAGGAAACAGGGTGATTTATGCTTATGCATACCATCTTTGTCAATCTAATTGTCTTATATTTTTTTTTATTTGTTAGTTAGGTGACCCTTTCAGCAACTTTTTTTGTGGGCAATCCAAAAACAGTCTCAAGTTCAAGTGCCTTGCTCTGTCAAAGAGATTGCAAGATGAGAGTTAAACCTAGGATTATCAAATGAAGCTGATAACAGCATGTAGCCTTAACCATTTGCATTAACCTGCTGTACTTTACTCCCTATGGCTACTAAATGCAAGCAAGACATCCTGACATGCACTCAAGGAACCTAGATTCAAGAACTAGTACTATTTTTTTATTTTTTATTTTATTTTTATTTTACATTTGTTGACCGGGATAGTCCAGCTGGATACATATCCGTTTTCAGTGGAGGCCCGGGGAGAAAAGCTCCAAGGAACAGAGGTACAAGAGCATATATTACAAACATTACAATGGAAATTGAACAAGTAGTATAATGCGTTAAATACACTTATGATATTAGAGAAGTACCAACAAATAGTGATACAAGAGCAAATAATCCAAGCAGAACAATAGAAATTAGACATTTAGTACAATAAGTTGGTACGCTTCTAATTATGGGTTAGAACAATAAGTAAGTAGAAAAGATGGAATCCTAGGATGAAAGGAGTTGGTAAGATAGAATGTAAAGTTTATAAGGTGACCCGTTTGAGTTGGGTTACATGGTGGCTAGTCTAGGCCATAAGGGGTCGTGGGCAAGGGATATTAATCAGGGTTAGGGCATGGGCATAACCATTGGGTTTTTAGAAACGCTCGGAGGTGAATTTTAAATTGGTCCAGAGTGGTCAATTGTCTAAGGTTGCTTGGAAGGGCATTCCATAACTTGCCAATGGAATTGGCATAGAGAGCATCCCCTCCTGAATTGTTTGATTTGATGGTCAATACTTGACTAATTTTAGATGACCTAAGGGATGATAGATTAGAATAGGAGGTGAGAATGTTGTTGAGGGAGGGAGTTTTGTCAGGGTGTTTAATGATTTTGAATGCCTCGGTAAGCTGGTTAAGTTTCAGAAGATTAGGCAATTCTAACCATCCTAGTGTTCTAAGGTTTAGGCAGTGGTGGGTTCGGTAGGGCATACCGGTGATAAATCTAGCTATGTGGTGATAGGCAGTGGATAGTTTATTAAGCTCTTTTTTGTGAAGGAAGGAGAATATAGGGGAGGCATATAGGAGGGTGGAGAGGAGGTGAGTTCTGGCAATGGTTAGCTTGGTGTGAGGGGTTAGGAATTTCTTTATCCTGTACATGGATCCAAGTTTCTTGTTCAGTGTTTTAATGGTCAGGTTCACGTGCATGTCAAATCTAAGTTTGTGGTCTATTGTTACCCCAAGTAGTTTGGTGTGGGACACTGGGTAGATTTTTGTGCCATTGTTAGCAGAGACAACAAAGATAGGAGTTTGGGTGCTGGGAAATTGTAGACTGGGAGGTATTGCTGGAGAAGGGAAGAATAAAAGTAATTTGGTTTTGGTTGGGTTGAGTAGGAGTTTTAGGTTTGAGAACCATTTTTCTACTAATGAGAAGCAGATTTGGGTAGTAGCTTGAAGGTTGGTGAGAGAGACGTCAGAACAAATAAGGGTAGAGTCGTCTGCATATTGGATGCAGGTGGTATTGGGAAGGACTGAGTGTAAGTCATTAATAAAGAGAGAGAAAAGAAGGGGACCAAGGATAGATCCTTGAGGGACACGATATTAGTGGGAAGAAGGTCTGAGATCCTATTATGCCACTGTACTGCTTGTTTTCTATCAGAGAGGTATGCTTGAACCAACTAATGGTGGATTTGCTAAGGTTGAAGGTTTCAAGTGTGAGGAGAAGTTGTTTATGGTTAACCATATCAAAGGCTTTGAAAGGTCAAGAAAGAGCAGAGGAAATTAATTTGTTGTTCCGCTGCAGTTAATTGAGTCAACAAAGGAGAGAAGAGCAGTGGTGGTGCTGTGATGTGGACGAAAGCCGTGTTGGGAATTAGATAGGAGTTTGTTTTGGGTAAGGTGGGTGATAAGTTGCTTGTGAATGCAGCGTTCCATAATTTTGGATAGAGGAGACAGGATTGCAATGGGTCGATAATTAGATGGATCAGTGGAGGGACCTCCTTTGTGGAGAGGAATAATAAAGGAGGTTTTCCAGATAGAGGGGATCGAGGCTTCAGAGATTGCATGGTTAATAAGGATAGATACAGGGTAAGCAATGGCATCAGCAGCTATTTGCAAGTATTTAGCCGGAAGTTGGTCAGCCGCTAGGGTGGTTGGTTTAAGTTTTTTTAGAAGGGTACGGATATAGGAGGTAGAGGTGGGTGCTAAGCTGAAGGCAGGTTGATTAGGAACCTTGAGGGTGGTTGCGGCCGAAGGGGGGGAGGTAAGCTGACTGGCGAGGGACTGGATAGCCTCAGTAAAAAAAGAATTGAAAGAGTTTGCTATCTCACTTGGATCTTTATCCATAAGTGTTGCAGGTGTGGGGGTGGAAGATTTACCTGGATGGAGGAGTTGGTTGAAGCCAGCCCAAAATTTTTTAGGGTTGTGTTGATGCTTATCTTGGAGGTGATAGAAATATTGCTTTTTATCGGATGTAACAGCTGCTTTAGTTGAATTTCTAAGCTGAAGGAATTTGTTACGGTCTAGAGGGGTTTTAGTGGTTCTCCATTTGTTCCATGCCAGGTTTCTGAGTTTAATTTTATTTTTTGTGTCATTAGATAGCCAAGGTGCGATACGATCCCTGGTTCTAATGAGTCGTTTTGGGGCATGGGAGTCTAGTATTTTGAGGAAAGTGTCATTAAAATGGGATACACTTTCTTCTAGGGGAAGGGTTTTTAGGATAGACCAGTTGCAAGCTTTAAGGTCAGCAAGAAATAGATCTGGGATGAAATTCTTGCTGTTCCTAACAAGTCTGGTTGGGGGGGGGTAAGTATTTGGGCATTTATGTTTTGTTATAAAGGTAATGAGGTGGTCACTAAGGTCATTGGGGAGGGTCCCCACGGAATAGTTGGAAGGGTCTTTGTTTGTAGGTATCCAGTCTATGGTACTATCTTTTTGTAGGGGATAGCCAATTCTAGTGGGAGAAAGAATAAGTTGGGAAAAACCATGTAAGTTAATAGGGAGAGGGTTGGAATGAGAGGAGTAAAGAGACCAGTCAATGTTAACGTCTCCTAAAATTATTGTTTCTTGTGGGTAGAAGGTGGAAAGCCAGTTGAGGGTTTGTTCAAGGATTTCAGTGTTGCTCCCTGGGGTAAGTAGGTGACTATGAGATTAATACTTTTTGGTTATTTAGGTTAGTTTTAGGGCAATCAATTCTTGGTTACGGAGAATTGGAGGTTGAAGTGGATGTCTGGCAATGTTCAAGGAGTTTTTGAATAAGACTGCTATTCCTCCACCCTTTCTTGTAACTCTATCTGCCCTGAGGATGTTATACCCAGGTGGGATGATTTCCTCATCCTTGGTGATAGGTTTGAGCCATGTTTCAGAAAGACACATGATGTCAGGGGAGTGAATTTCTAGCAGAGCGTGCAGGTTGTGAACTTTGTTGTTGATGCTTCGTACATTGAGGTGAAGCATATGGAGTGAGCCTAATGGGCTTCTAGTAGTGCTACCGGAATCTAGGTTTAGGTCACTGAGGGCCAGGGTTAGGGTGGATGTCACCGTCTCTAGTTATGGATCTTTTTAAATGGTCAAGTATTCTTTGGAGTTTAATTATTAGAATGAGATTATCTCTAGATGAGGATAATTTTGGGTAAGAGAGGGTGAGGTGGAAGCAGTAGAAATTGTTGTTGGAAGTTGGGTAAAAAGAGGGATGAGTACAATTGAGGGTGACATTGGAGTATAGGGAGGTTTGGCTGTTGGGAAGGTAGGCGTCTGCAGGGTTTAAAGTGTCATAACTTGTTAGCAGGTAGGTTGAGATAAGTAGAAGCATAATAGGAGGGAGGTTAGTATAAGAGTGTCCTGCCATGGTGTGGGGTGTGGGGGGGGAGTGGGCTACCTTGTTACAACTAGTGAGCAGAGAGACTAGGAGACGGGTGGTGAGAGTGTTAATGAAGGAGTTATAAGGGAAAATAGGGGGTGGTCCTTGGAGTAAAGTCAGCTGATGAGTGGGGGAGTGGTATTCAAGAGAGGGACTGTAGCGATTGGGTGGAGGGAAGGGGGATGGATCTAATGAGCAGATAAATGTAGAGGTAGTGGGGGCGGGTGGGAATAGGGGGCAGGGTGGGGCTGAGCTGCCCGAGCGTAGCGGAGCGGGGATAACACCGCCAAGGATTTACCTTCTTCCAAAGGTAGCCATTTTAATAGAATGTAACAGCCTGTTTTTCTAGTAAAGGGTCCACTGTTAAAATAGGCTTGAGTTAACAGATAGGAGGTAACTGTTGGTAGAATTCACAAAGCAGATGGCTTCACTGCTAGGTTAGATCATGTATTCTTATACCTTATCGAAGACTGACATCCATAACAGTTACACAAGGAAAACCCATTAACATATATGCACTCAGTCTGAGATAGTCTAACCTGTAGTGTCTATTATAAGGTAAGCTGCCTGATACTGGAACCTGCATACTCATAATGAAGAAACAGTGACAATACCATGTAAACAGATCCCTCCTGTGTGTTTTTCTAGTCTGTGGTTATTCAGTGCTCATTATTAAAAAAGTCAACAGATTATCCAGCATAATATTCAGGCCCTGAAATATAAATAAATTGTCGATTCATAGGATCATAGGTTGGTACTAGGCTATCAGCCCTAGGACCTATACAAGCCTAGCCATAACAATTCCCTGGATATTTCTTCCTACAATATTTACTTTACTGGACCCCTGTCTAGCATGGAGGCTGACGTGATCCCCAGGGTAAATTTCCTATCTCCATCCAGTCGTCAAAGTTTCTTTTGAAGACGGCCAAGGAGGTGCTCTGCTTGACATGTACAGGCAGTATATGCCAGAGTATGGGGAGTCTCTGGGCCAGAAACCTATCCCTCCAGCATGTTTTGTTCATTGTGATGACAAGGTTTAGGTCCCTGGAGCATGTGGCTCTGATGGATTGGAATTTCTTTAAGTGCAGCATGTCCAACAGCTCTGGGTTTGACGTGGTCTTGTATGTTAAGCAGAGATCGCCTCTGAGTAGACGATATGTGACAGAGTATAGCTGGAGTTTTTTTAGTCTGTCAGTATAGGGCATCTGCTTTAGGCCTGTGATTCTTTTAGTGAGGTGTTTCTGTGACCTTTCCAGTTGTTGCAGATGTCTTGTGAGGTACATACCAAATGGGGAGTTGTACTCTATGATGGGTCTAATGAGGGATGAGTACAGTGGGACAATGACCTCCTTTTTTCTGGATGAAAAGCCCTTAGTGATGAGGTGTGCCACATAGAAGGATTTCCTGACTGTTGTGGTGATGTGGTTATTGAAGGTGAGACCACTGTTCACTTGTGTTCCTAAATCTCTTATCACACTTTCGGTGTTTAGTGTTCTGCCACCTATGTGGTAATTCATGGGTACATAGTTTTTCCCAAAGGGGATAACTATACACTTCTTGGCACTGAGATTGAGCCCATGGCTCTGGCACCAAACATCTGTTTCTGTAAGGCCCTTTTGTAGAATATCCACATAATTTGGGGATTCAATAATGGCTCTCAGTTTGCAGTCATCTGCAAACTTTGTAATACAGAGTCCCTCAGTATTGGCCTGTACTTCAGAGAAGTAGATGCCAAACAAGAGTGGTCCCAGGACTGAACCCTGAGGTACTCCACTTGTCACTTGTCTGGAGCTGGATTTGGAGTCAGCTATTTTTACTGTATGGGTTCTGTCAGTAAACCAGTTGGCAATCCATTGAATGACATAGGGATTTATGCCCAGCTTAGTAAGTTTATCTATGATTCCAGAGTGGGGGATGGTGTCAAAGGCCTTGGCGAGGTCCAGAAAGGCTGAGTGGACTACCTTACCCTCGTCCATGGCTCTGGCGACTGATTCAAAGAAGTCAATCAGGTTCAGGAGACACGATCGGCCCTTCACAAACCCAAACTGGGTGGGGTCCAGTGTTTGAAGGTTGCCAGTGTCTTTGTTTATAAGTTCCATAATAATACGTTCCATGGCCTTGCAGATCAGGCTCATCAGACTGATTGGATGGTAGTTCATAGGTTCATAGGTATGTACTAGGCAATTGGCCCTAGGGCCTATACAAGCCTAGCCAAAAAGGTACCCTGGCTTTCGCCACCCAAGAAAATTATTTTCCTGTGCCCCTGTCAAGCAGAACCACAGAAGTGATCTCTGGGGTGAATTTCCTATTATAGGTTCATAGGTAAAATAAACAGCCTTTGCAGGTCTTGAACTGCAACCCTGTATATCATAGCAGCAGCAATTTACCACTAAGCCATCTGACCAACACCCCAGGATCCAAGGTGGATCCCCCCTTGTGGAGTGGGATAACTGTAGCTGTGGGCCACTCAGTGGGCATGAAGCCTGAGGTGAGGCTATGATTAAACATGACACTTAGTTCATGTAGTACACAGCCTGGGATGTCGTCTGGTCCCATGGATGCTATATTCTTAGCTTTGGAGACTGTATTTTTTACCTGCGTGGCCATGATTACCAGAATTTGGCAATCTTTCTGTATTGAGATGGGTCCTTTAGAGGGTGAGAGGGGGGTGAAGTTGTCACTGAATCGATCTGCCAGAATATTGGCAGTGTCCTTTGGTTCATTATATTTAATGCCATTTTGTTGTAGCTCAGAGCAGATCTGAGCATTGCCATTTAGATTCTTGACATAGCTATATAATGCCTTGTGGTTGTCTTTGGAATCTTTGGCATTTTTATTTTCATAACTAGCTTTGGAGGATTTTATGTGGGATCTCAGCTTCTTACTGAGGCTAGTAAGGGAGTTTTTTCATCCTGGGATTTTCCTCTTTTCTGCAATAGTTTCTTCCTTCTGTTGTATAGTTTGTTTATGACAGGGGACCAACAGATTGGCTTCCTTTTTTTGGAGGAGAGTGTCTTGGTTCTATTTGGGATGGCACGATTCATGCACAAGTGGATGTGCTCGTACAGTGCTTTAGTGTAGGACTTGGCAGTCCGACTTTCAGTTCCCATCTGTATGGGTGTCTCAAAGTTTGTCACTTCTGACTTGAGCAGCATGAAGTTGGCTTTGGAGAAGTTTTTTATGGAGGTTTCCTTACTGGGGGTTGGGGGTGGGATCTGGATGTCAAAGGTGATTAGCTTATGGTCAGACCTAACCAACGAGGGGGTGACCACTGGTGAGGAGTATCGATTTCCCATGTTGGTAATGACCAGATCCAGGATATTGGAGCCCCTGGTGGGACTATGGATTAGTTGATCCAGGGCATTGGAATTTATGAATTCCAAGAACCGTTGGGCAAAGGTGTTGGTACATGAATAGTTTTCCCAGTTAATGGCAGGGTAGTTGAAATCACCCAGTATTAGGGTGTTTGGTTGTATCTTAATATTTTCATTCTTAGTCTTAGTTAAAGGATGTAAAATTCTAGTGAATGAAAAACAGCAGGTATGGCAAGAGTGCCTTGCATACAAGTTCACAATTGTGCTTTCTGGTCAAGGAATAAAGTGTTTACAATTATCTCATGATCTAGTTAAGAGTATAACTTATGGAACACTGCATAAATTATGCCAATTATAATATATGTGACAAAAATGTTAGAGAGTGAGTATGTTTAAATGTATAAATAACAAAAATGCAGTCATGTCCATAGTAACAAATAAATAAAATTAAGTAAAGTATATCACAAAATGTTTCAGTGACTGTAGGTTTCATATTTATATATAGATCAATGTTAATGGGGAGCTTTTTTGTGTGAAAACTGTCAAGAGTATATGAACACATGCAAGCTGTTAGACAAAATGCAGAGATGAATGCAGTGACTGTACGCATCAGAGCTAGCTAGACACTACCAAAACTAGTTAGTGTAAACTGGCTAAAATATGTAGCCAGTTCTGTTAGAAATCAAGAGTGTGCCTCAGAGAGAGAGCTGGTTCAGCATTTGTGATAAAAACAAGCAAGATACTGAAAAAATGAACGAATGGAGCTAAAAACTGCTAATATACAGGGAGGATTAGATGACCACACAGGAGATGGGGAAAAAGAATCCACAATCATGAACAAAAGCTGGGTGAGAAATGTAATCCTGAGATCCCAATAAGACATTGCTAGAACAAATCCTAGCCAAAATTTTAAAGGTAAACAAGGAGTGCTAAAGGCAGCTTTTACCTGTATAAACTGCTGTGTGTGCACAAAGTAAAGCTGTACCACCATGGTAGAAGTTAAAAACTAGTTTAATAGACTTGGACAATAAAATCTATAAAAACTATGAAACTCAGGGTAAAACTAAAAATAAAAATAAATACAAGTGGATAAACGCTTTCAGCAGTTGCCTTCTTCAAATCCTGTTTTGTTAGCAGAACTTCCTGGTTTTAAAAGGTAATGATCTGTCAATCTCACAGTCATCTCAAAGGTCTCTGCCCCTTGAGCAAAGGCTTTAAAGGGACCATCCCGTTCAAGCCAGGCAATTTGTCAGCCTGTAAGTCAGCAATCCATCCAGTCTCAACAATTTCTGTTCTGTTGAACAGATCTCCTCCTCTCAAACTTTCTTCAATAACTTCCAAGGCCATGATGATATATGCCTCCAGGGATTACCTCAGTGTCACTGCGACAGAGGCACAGCAAAGCAAGCAAAAGGGTATAGTTCCCACTAAGGGGGTGGGCGGCGTTAAAACTAAATCATAGGCTTGTAAATGCCCTCGGGCAGATAGCCTAGTATAAACCTATGAACCTATGAAAGAAAAAAGAAGTTATGTACTTACCATAACGTTCCATGTGAGTTGTTCATCTCGCCTTTATTCTTTACTGATGGGTTCAGAGCCAATCCCTCAGCTCCGATATGGCCAATTGCAAAGCTCGAGGTCTTCAATTAGCTCAAGGCCAAGTTCCTATCCCATGATGCACTTGTGAATTACCTCAGATCTTGTTTGCTGCATATACTAATACCATATGCTATTATTATATTCCCATAGAAAAGGAAGATAAGGTTTTAGTAACCAGGATGGATCCAGCATCTCGGTCATCTATCAGCCCAGGAAGGGGAAGGAGGGAGGGATGTAAAAATGAAGGCGAGATGAATAACTCACATGGAACGTTATGGTAAGTACATAACTTCTTTATGTGAATTTGTTCTATCTCGCCGTCGATTCGATGGGCAGCGTCCCAAGCACCATCAACCTAGAGTGGCTCATGGGAGTATATTTCTCAGGACCGTGAATCCAAAGGAAGCCCTGTCCCTGGAGGCCTTGTCAGCTTTGTAATGAGTGATAATGGTATGAGGCTTTGACCAAGTGGCTGCAGTACACATGTTGTCAATGGGAAGCCCTGCAGAAAATGCAGATGATGCAGAAACTGCTCTGGTTGAGTGAGCTTTGATGTTGTGTTGTAAAGGCATATTGGCAGCTGAATAGGCAAAGGTGATACAATCAGATAACCATTTAGACAGTGTTGTTTTAGCTACTGGTCTCCCTTTTCTGGAGTCTGAGAATGAGACAAAAAGCTGGTCTGATTTTCTGAAATCTTTTGTTCTATCCAAATAAAATCTGAGCTGTCTGTGAACATCAAGTTTGTACAGCATATACTTTAAATTGTTAGAATGATTGGGGAAGAAAACTGGAAAATCAATAACTTGGTTGAGATTGGTCTTGATGCAAACATTAGGCAAGAATGACGGATTTGTTCTAAGTGAAACTCTGTCCGCATGAAATATCAAATAGGGAGGCCTGATGGATGAAGCCTGTAGCTCTGACGCTCTGCGAGCAGAAGTGATGGCTACCAGAAAAATGGTCTTCCAAGACAAGAATTTGAGATCACAAGATGAAGCTGGTTCAAATGGCGGACGAATTATGCGTGAGAGCATAAAATTTAGATTCCATGGGGAATAGGGAGATTTCACAGGAGGTCTAATATGAAAAGTCCCTTTGAGAAATGCTTTGGATAACTTGTGAGACATGATATTTAAACCTTCAAATCCAAGATGAAAATTAGAAATAGCAGCCAATTGTACCCGAACTGTTGCTGCTGCAGCTCCTTTGTTGAAAATCATAGTCAAGAATTCTAATATGGAAGCCATAGGAGCTTGGTAAGGATCAATATTATTTTTAGAGGCCCATATAGAGAATTTCCTCCATTTGCTCAGATATAGCTTTCTGGTAGAAGATTTATGAGAGGACAAAAGGATCTGTTTTGTCTCGTTGGAAAGGTTATAGAACCTGGCTATGATGGGAACTGGAGCAGCCAAGCTGTCAGCTTCAGGGACTGCAAAGAAGGATGAAGATCCAATGATGGATGTGTCAGAAGGTCTGGAACTGGGTCTAGGTTCCAAGGATCCTCTACCAGATAAAGTCGAAGGAAGTGTTACCAAATATGACAAGGCCAGTGAGGGGCTATAAGTATCATGGTCCTTCCCAGGGATTTTGCTTTCTGTAGAAATTTGGGTATCAGTGGGATTGGTGGAAATGCATAGAGGAGACCCGGAGGCCAATCATATATGAATATGTCCCTTGGGGCTTCCCCCAGAGGGGGAATCAGGGCAAAATAGCTTCTGCATTTTGTGTTCATGTGATTGGCAAAAAGGTCACAGCAAGGCTGGCCCCATCTGCGGAAAATCCTGTCCGCAACTTTTTTCTAGAGGGACCACTCGTGGAGCAACAAGATTGCCCTGCTCAGTTTGTCTGCTATCACATTGGATCTCCCCGGGATGTGCATTGCCAACAGAAACCACTGGGTGGAAACAGCCCACTGCAAACTCAGAGGGCTAAGTACCTCTACATCTTTAATAGATGTTGTATGTAAGACCCTAGAGCAGTGGATGAATATGATGTTACTTATTGAATATGATAATAGAGTTGTACCATGTGAAGAGGGGTTACATTTATGGAATGAGATACAATCTATGCAAGAGATAAGTTGACAATAGAATTAAGGGCAGCAAGCTGAGCAGCAACTTTGTCGGAGGCTCCTGCAGCCACTGTACCCTGAAGAGTATCTCCCAGCTCCTTAAGGAGATCTCTTTGTAATCTAGTGAAATGAGTTAAGTAGTTCAGCGAACGAAGAGCAAAGGTCGCTGAAATGAACATGCGCTTCCCATATCTATCCATAATCCTAGAGTCTCTATTAGGAGGATGGCTAGACAAGGAAGTCTCAGACATTTCCTTCTTGGGGGCTGCCACCACCACCATGGCATCAACCGGAACACCTTTAGTTAAATATGTTTTGTCCAGAGGAGCAGAAATAAACTTGTTAGGCCTCCTAGGGACAGGCTCCATAGTATCCGGAGACTCCCACCGCCTTCATGAGACCAGCTGCATCAACTCATCGAAGGGTGGAGTCACCCAAGAGGTGGAGGGCTGAGACCCGAAAGCCTTCAGGAGAACTGACTCATCCTCAGTAGGGTCATTGGACTGCCAGTCACCCATCTGCCTAAGGATCTCAAGTATCTCAGCGAATGAGATACCCTCAGAGGGGGACTGTGGGGACCCTTCTGACTCATCTAAGTCAGTATCCGATGTGAGAGACTCCTGCAGTGAGTCTAGGTGCTTCCTATTGTACAATCTCTTCCTGGGAACCTCATCAGTGCGGGCCACTGGTGAGGTCTCAGAAGAGCAGGGACCACCCATTGGAGCTTCCTGATGCTCTCAGTCTCAATGCTTGGTCAGAACGTGTGATGCAGAAGCAGACACAGGCACTTTAGGGTAGGAGGCAGGGAGACCTGAGGTCGAGGATGTCCTGGGAGACATAACACTCCTCATGGCATCGCACGCACCTCTGCTCCGATGTGAGGGAGACGACTGATACAAGGAAACCGTCAACACCCCGTGCACCAGGACAGTGGACTCCGAGCCCCGAGGTAGGAGCTGAGCTCATCCGAGCCTAGGCCCCGAGAGGCAAAGTCGGAACCGATAAGTCGGTTCAACTGTCCTCCCCAGAGCCAACCAGAAAGTGTCAGCTCCTAGAGTCCTCGATAGGCACCGTGGATGTCAGAGTACACAGAGCCAAAGACACTGGAGCAGGTGTTGGCTCCAAGGGTTCTAGTAACATCAGGTCTGCTTCCTCTGGCTCTGAAGGACCAGCATGGCTCGAAGGAGGAATAGTGATAGTTGATGCAATGGTCTTCAGCTCCAAAGCCATTTTGGTCGAAGCCAATATCATTTTGGCTAATGCCAGTGGTGACAACAGCTTCTGTACCACACGATCTAAGTCCAGATCTGACAGGCTGATAGAAGATCGAAACGATTGTACCGAAGGTGGTACCAACTGGAGAACAGGACTCTTCGGAGACTGGTTCCAAGACTGGGGACCAGCTCTGAAAGGAAAGGACTGTCAGCTCCAAAGGCAGTGGAGCCAAAGTTGAAGACATTTTCGATTTTTTTGAGTTCAAAGTCTTGGAAGACTCTGAAGACCGACTGGAACCATCGTGGTCACTCAAAGCTTCCTGAAAAAAAGGCTTCAACAAGCCTTTATCGATTAGTTTCCTCATCCTTTCTTGCAGAACCCTAGAGGAGAAGGAATGAAAAATGGCACAATTGTCTTGCAAATGCAGAGCCCCTAGACAATAAACACAGTTGATGTGGCTGTCTGTGACTGACATTTTCTGGCCACACTTTGTGCACTTTTTGAATCCAGATTTGGAATGTTTATCTTGATCAGACATCGTAGAGAGAGAATATTTACTGTAAACATGCAAAAAAACTACAACAGTAAATTTTCTCAATAGCAAATACAGACAAGCCTTAATAAAAGCAGGCTAAACACACTCACACACAGAAGAAGTGATAGCACACTAGCAGACTATGCAACAAAAACAGATAGCTGCTAATAAGAATAACCTTATTTAATACGAACACTACTGAACCTAAAATGGGTAAGGTATACCACACAGAATCTTAGAAAAAAAACAACAATCTAAGTACAACAAGGTTTACTGTACAAGCCTTATATAAATGTCGAAGGCTAGACAGACCACACCTAGAAGAATTCCTATTAACCAGGCCTAAAAGAGGCCAACTAGAAATATAAGAAATGGGAAGGGAAAACACACTCAAAGCTATAAGAGCTTTATAAACAATGCTAACTAACTACTATACTATCTATCAAAAAACTTTTAGAAAAGATTTTTAATGAAAATTTGCTTATCTGGCCCGAGCTAAGTCAGAACCTCTGATCTGTTGCAGTCGCAAACTAGATCTGAGGTAATTCACAGGTGCATCATGGGATAGAGACTTGGCCTCAAGCTATTTGAAGACCTTGAGCTTTGCAATTGGCCATATCGGAGCCGAGGGATTGGCTCCGAACCCATCAGTAAAGAATGAACGGTGAGATTGAACAACTCCTATCAACAACCCAGAATACATTCACCATAGTCAAAAACTGGCTCTCTGATCATCGCCTGATCTTAAACCCAGACAAAACCAAACTACTACTTTTCTCTCCCACTCGTAAATCCTCAGCAGCATCCTTTACCATAAAATCTAACAACGGCACCATCATCTCTTTAGACCCCTATACAAAACTCCTAGGAGTAATTATTGATAATCTTAGATTTGACATGCATGTTAATCAAACCATTCAATCCATAAACAAGAAACTTGGGCCACTGTACAGGATAAAATCCTTTCTAACTCCAAAGGCTAGAGCAGCCATTGCCTGCTCACATCTTCTCTCTACCCTTCTTTATGCCTCTCCCATGCTTACTAACCTTAGCAAATCTGACCTTAGCAAACTCTCCAGTTGCTATAATCACATCACCAGATTTGCAACTGGCACGCTCTATAGGACACACCACTGCCTTAACTTAAAATACCTTGGCTGGATAGAACTGCCAAGCCTTCTCCAGCTAAACCAACTTATAGAAGCAAATACAATTCCAAACAACCAGGCAACATCCCTGCACTGGAAAATATAATCATCCCATACAGCAATCTAGGCTCACTCCGCTCATCTAATAGACTGCTTGTCCAAATAATCAAATCTAATAATTCAGCTGGTAATTCTCTAGTCTCTAATGCTGTAGGTAAAATATGGAACTCCCTCCCTCCCAGCCTTACTCTTGTGACGACCTTAGCCCAATTCAAAAAGAGTCTCAAACTCCATTTCAAATTACATTGGCTATGTCCATGTTCTAGCCCTGATTAGCTCCTTCCTCTAAAATGGGGTACTAACATCCTCTTGCTCACTCTAGCAGAGAAACTAAACCTTTTTAATTATGGAAATAATCTAACTCTATACTTGTTTGACTGAGTCAGTCTACAAATAAGATGCCTTTATTATGAGGAATACCATTTGTAAATGTTTACCTGAGGTATGGGTCATCTAACCACAACAGGACGTATGTATATAAACTAAATTTAATTCTGCATTTGTTGTATCTGAAACCTAACATGATTGAACAAGTCTGTAGAAAGATTTTTTTTTCTCATAAATATTTACTATATGTAACATTTTTTTTTCTGAATGTATCTATGTTGGAGCTTTTCTCCCCGGACCTCCACTGAAAATGGACATGTATCCAGTTGGACTATCCCGGTTAACAAATGTAAAATAAATAATAAATAAAATAAAATAAAACTTCACATCTTGTGATCAGGGTATTTGGCAATATGTTGAGATAGAGCACTTGTTTTGTTGTGTAATCTGATGTCAGTCAAGTGATGCAAAATTCGTTCCTTAAAGGGTCTGTTGGTCTTGCCAACATAAAATCCATTACACAGACAGCAGGTGGCAACATATAAATCTGCATATACTCTGAGCCTGTAAGATTTTGAGGTAATCGGATACTTGAATAGATTGCTGGAATTTATGGAGCAGCAGGCTCTGCATTTTCTACAAGGAAATGTACCCCATCTCAAAGTAATTAACTCCAGATCCATGTTTATCATGGCACAATAACCTTTTTAAGTTCTTATTCTTGAAGCAGAATCTAGGCATCTTGCCAACTATACGTCTAATGTTATCTTCAACTCTCAGTATCTTCCAATTCCTCCTGATAACCTCACATACCTGTTGAACATCATTACTGAACGTAAGCAAGCATCTCGGCCCTCAGTTTCACTTTTTTCTCTCTGGGATTTGGTTTATCTTTCTTGTGTGTCTCTCCATCTAAGAAATAAGGCTGACCTCTTATGTTTCTTAGACACTTGTTATCCAGGACTCCTTTCTGGATTTCCCTCTTTTTATATCCACGTTTGTGGAAACATTGTATCAAGTGATCCATCTCTTTCTTGTATGTGTCCTCATTGGAACAAAGTCTGAATGTTCTAAGAAGCTGATCTTTAATGACATGTGGATAAACATGCCTACCTTACAGATAGGCAACAAGCAACCAAATGGCACCAATCCTTCTCACCATTACTCAACATCACTACAGGAGCTCCAAAAGAATCCATACTAGGGCCACTGCTGTTCAGCATTTTTATCAGTGATTTCCACTCTACAATCTATCAAGTTTCTGTCATCCAATATGCAGATGATTCTACCATCAACTGCACTGCCAAATCCATCTCAGAACTACAGTCACTCAACCGAAGTGCCTTTACATACACTGAAACCTGGATGTATAACAACCATTTACCCCTAAATCCTAATAAAACCAAACTCATGATATTCAGCCCTAAAAAAATACAACACTACCCAAAAATGGATTTACCATTCATTCCCTCAACAACATTTGCATTGAAGTTGTCCCTTACACCAAACTTCTAGGGGTCAATATAGACAAAAACCTAAATTTTGACCAGCATATTAACACCAGTATCAAAACAGCCCATCAGAATTTAGGCATCCGCTACAGGCATACATACTTCCTCACCTACTCCGCACGACTATCCCTTGCTCCTTCCTTTCTGCTTCCATCTTTGCTTTATGGTGCACCAGTCCTCACCAACATCCAAGCCTCCCTCAAATCAAACTAAACTCTTGCTGCAACAAAATCACTACATTTGTTGCCAATGTTAAATACTCCTCCCACCACTGTGTATCACTTCATCTTTTAAACGGCTTGAACTACCCAAATATCTAACATATGTACAACTAACTACAGCTCATAAGCTAATCTACAGGCCTTCTAACCATCCTGCCATCTCCTATCTGTTCACCATCTATCACCCAAATACACATCTTTGATCTGTAAATCAAATGCTCCTAAATGCAGTGAAACTTAATCTTTCTGCTGGTCAAATGTGCTATCCCTTCACCATTGCCAAGCTTTGGAACGCCTTCCCCTCATCACTCAGGACTATTAGCAACCCAGAACACTGCAAGACACACCTGAAACAACACCTAACCTCCCACTGGCTATGTACATGTACTATGACTGACCATGCAAAACCAAATATTACCTAGTCTGCCCATTTCCCAGCTCACCCCCCACTCCTTTCTATCTCATAGATGTCCCAAATCTGCTCATATATTCTCTGTGCAGTTCAACTTATAATATCTTATCATGAGAAACACAGACACTTATAAGCAATTTATATATTAGTATGAAGCTATCTATACATGCAATTTTATCTTGGTATTAATTTAGTAGAGGCCAAATGCCTCTACCTTACTCTCAGTCTAATCAACTATTATAACATTCACCTCCTCTCTACCTAGCAGCTATTGCAGTATTCACATATATACTAAATAATCCATGTCACTTGACTGATATGTTTGTTATGTCTGACATACTTAAAATGTTATTGGTAAACCAACCTTGTATTTTATAACTTGTACACTGTTTAATTTACTGTATACTGTTTAGTTTATTGTATACTGTTTAATTTACTGTATACCATCTAGTGTATTGTATTACCTCTTACTATCTGTATGTCTGTTTTTGGATTTGGAGCTTTTCTCCCTGGGTCTCCACTCAAAATGGGCTCACTTTTGGCCCAGTGGACCTCCCAGAAAACAAGTGCAAATAAATAATAACCAAATAAATGTCTAGGGTGCATGTTACTGCTATGTAATAAATGATTTTTCCTATGTATTTGAGTATTGAGATTGGAACATGTAATGCAGAGTCTTTAGTTCTAGCCCCTACATTATTGTTTCTAATTGTATTGGTTTTCTTGTCTGTGATATTAGGTTCTAGGCTTCAATGAGTGCTGTTCAGCTCTCCAAAAAGGGGGGATTTGGAAGTGAGTGACATAGAGCTGGCAGCTGCTTCCTCTCCATCTCTACAATTGTTTATTAGAGAAATGTTGGTGTTTATAGCAGGTATAATTGGGCATCCATCTGTTCCTTGTTTGACTGTTTTATTGTTAAAGTTGTTACTGCCTGTATGTTGCTTAGACCCCTCAAAATATTATTGTTTTTGAAGTCCCTGAAGTCCCTCACTAGCTTCTTACTTTTTTGGGTCTTGAGCTTACTGTCATATATTGTCAAACTGTGCTGCAATTCTTCAATTTTAGTTAAAAAAAACTGTCAGACAATGCTATTTTCTCAAACTCCCATTTGCTTACATTCTATAAAGCTAGTGGGTTCTTTGTCAAAGGGTCGAAAATATTCGGTCAAAAGTCTGATATATTTAAAACTAGTTTCTAAGTTTAGGGCTTGCCACTTGCCCAATAAGTCCGTATGTGCTTTTCTGTATGTGGGCATAAATTTACAGGCCTCTTGGGATAACATTGTGAAGTAGGCAAGCTTCCAAATGGAAGCATTGCCACTGGAGTCTCTTCAATCTGTAAGCTGTATTCTCAGCCTCTTCAAAGATTTTATCAAAGGCTTCCATTTGTGATGGTGTTGCTGGAACTTCTGTGGTAACATCCGATAAATTGAGTTTAAGTAAGGGATTGATCTGGTTAGTCAACATATTGTCTACCTTTCTAATCATGCCCATTGAAACAGGAGATTTAGCTCTTGGTTCATTCTCCAGTCAGTAAACCAATTCAGTGTCTCCACCCTCAACCATGTGTGGTCCCAGTGTGATAAAAACCAAAGCCAAACAAAGTAAAACACACCTTAGAGCACTAAAGGCAGCTTTTACCAATATAAACTATTGTGTGTGTAGCTGTGCCACCACAGTGGAGGTTAGAACTAGTTTAATAGATTCAAACAATAAAATCTAAAAAAATATGAAACTCAAGATAAAACTAAAAAATAAATAAATACAAGTGGGTAAGTATTTTCACCAGTTGCCATCTTCAGATCCTGTTTTGTTAGCAGAACTTCCTGGTTTTAAAAGGTAATGATCTGTCAATCTCACAGTTATCTCAGAAGTCTCTGCCCCTTGATGAAAGGCTTTAAAAGGATGCTGCATCCAGTGTTTTTCCAAGATTTTCTTCCTTTTAGAGTCTCACAAGAAGCCTTAAACTCGGTAAGGGAGTCTGAAGAGGATAATGATAAACCCATGCATGATTCTGCTCAGGCAAGTGACAACACAACTAAACAGACTACAAGATACCATGTAGTGGGGACGTCAAAAACAGAAAAATGCAGAGGCAATCAGCTGGGCAAAAATAGTTTCCCATATCTAAACAGAAAAGACCGTAAAGGCAAAAACAAGGATAGACTACAGCACAGGCAAAACTGCCTCTTTGTAGTAGGAAAACGAACTCAGAGGAATTGAAACACTGTGGATAAGTCATCTATTTGCCTTGTGGGACATGCAGTACTATAAAATTCTACTTACCAGGACATAGTAATATTGTATGAGAAATGTAAAGGTAATACATGAGTACTACTGTTTCTTCTTCCTTTATTTGCTGTTTAATACCTGACTTCATAAATATATGGGTGCTAGAAGTTGGTGAAGTATGATGCAGGAGAAGAGGGACAGACAAAGTGCAAGTTAACAATGGCAGAGTAACTGTAAAATGACAGGCATTATATTACTGTTAGATACTTGTCAATGTGTGAAACTAGTTGGGATGAGGAGTTAATAAGAGGGAACAGATGGGGAACAAAACTCAATACTTATCTGGAGTATTTTTCAGTCATATTACACAATGAGGGCTAAGTACCTCTACATCTTTAGACAGCTACTGGACCATACAACAGATGCTGTATCTAAGACCTTAGAGCAGTGGATGAACATGTTATTACTTATTGAATATGATAATAGAGTTGTACCACGTGAAGAGGGGTTACATTTATGGAATGAGAGACAATCTATGCAAGAGAAGTTGATAAGGTATACAGATAAAAACCAAATAAATCCACCAGATGGAAGCAGCAAAGGTATAAGCAAGATAAGATGGCAAACAAAATAGCGTATCACAAATTTTATTCTCCGCTTTCGTCATAGACTTCTTCAGAATGATAAAAAACTACACAAAACCACATGACTTAAATACTTTAAAAATTAAGCTAATCATTCAATTAAACAATAAAAATCATTAATTAAACATATAAAATCATTTCATAAACTTATTTACATAAAATGTAAAAATAAAAGGTCACTATTCTTTTTAATGTGTAGTTCACGGTGTTTCAAATAACATTTCACATTTATAACATCATTCAAACCAGGAGGGGAATCAGATTTTAATCTGACCTGCCAGTCAGTCTCTCGTTGCTGCAAGTGATTTTTGTAATCACCGTCCCTCATGTCTTTATTACAAACCTCTAAAACAGAAAACAAATTTTTTTTAAAATTAAGACATACTAAAGAGTGCTTGAAAAGAGCGTTGGTGTCATCCCTTTTCTTAATGCTGTAAAGGTGTTCCCTAATACGTGTTTTAAGATGCCTACTCGTCATGCCGACATAAAATGCCGGACAAGTTGAGCATAGGGCGATGTAAATAACCCCTTGAGAACAACAGTCTACATAACCAGGCACTGCAATAGTCCTGTTGGATGAACACACCGAAATATAGGGACCTAAAGAAATGTAACGGCACATGTTACAATTGTAACAACAGTGCATACCTTTTTTATCACTGAACACCTTTAAGTGACCACTGTTATGATTTTCCAAAATTCTCTTTAAATTGTAATTGTTTCTATGAGTAAAAAACGGTTTGTCACCCAAAATATCAAACATATCAGAATTCCCTTTTATGACCCTCCAATTTTTTTCAATCATGTTCTTAATACGTTGAGAGTCAGAATTCATTTCCAAACAACACGTCAAAGCACAAATTGATGTCATTAATATTTCCCTTTTTAATAGTATCAAAGGTAGTAATTAAAGTCATGTTTAATAAGGATGGATAATGTGATTCACGCTTCTGGTAAATTTCCCTAGCGGTGTCTACCAATAGAGTTCTGCCGTACTCCCGATCCAAAAATAAAGAAATGATGAAATCAAATTCTAACCGTAAATCTTCATCCCTGGAGGTCATATGGCAGGCTCTAATGAACTGTCCCCTTGGAATATTTCTCATCACATGTTTGGGATGTCCACTACGGTAATGCAGGTATCCATTACAAAAAGTTTTTTTCCGATGTATACGACTATGGAACCATTTTTCATGAATGTCCCACCATAGGGAGACATCTAAAAAATTCACACTTAACCCCACATTGCCAATCACAAACTTTAAAAATGAAGACAAAGAATTAATCTCTAATAAGAAGGCATCAACAGTATGTTGGTTACCTTCAATAATAAATAGTAAATCATCTACAAAGCGAGAATAAAAAGAAATATTATGTTTGTTGGTTAAGTGAGAAATAAATTGATGTTCCCACCAAACCATAACAGTATTGGCATAAGCGGGGGCTGCCGGTGACCCCATAGCTACACCTCTTTTTTTGTCTGTAATAAATTCCATCAAAAAGAAAAAAGTTATTGTGTAAAATGATATGAACAGCCTCTATTCCCTCATCATGGGGTATACAAGTATATAATGAAATAACGTCGAGTGTAAAAATTATGTGTTTATTCGGGTCAAAAAGTCCCGTCAAGCCATAGTGTTTGATTTTATCCAAAAAATGCCAGGAATCACGTGTATAAGAACCTTCTTCAACAATACTTGGTCCCAAAACTGCATCAATAACTAAAGATAAACCCTCTGTAACACAGTGTGGAGAAGATACAATGGGTCTAAAAGGTGGGTGTTTAACACATTTGTGAGTTTTGGGTATCCCAAACATTACTCCAATTCTAGGTTCTTCTACCACACAAAATTCATACATGTCAAAACTAATGTCACCAGACATTAACGCCTCATAAAGATGCGAATGAATTAACCTTTGACTCCGGTGTATGTCAAAGAGTGTAACAACATCGTATTCATCTTTATTATTTAATATTTCATTCATACTTTTAATATATGCTTCTTGTTTCATTATAACAATGTTGCCACCCTTGTCACTCTTCATAAATCTAAATTTGTTAGTCATACTTTGTAAATTCCGGAGTGCATTTTTTCCCCCCAAGAGTCATGTTACTGTAAAAATTACATTTAAAGTTCAACATATCATGTGTATCCTGTATACACATATCCTCAAACACCTTGATGGTGTGTGATAGAGTCGGAGTGTAACAGGAAGGTTTGGTAAAAATCTGGTTGCCCTTAGAAATGTCATGCATTAAATATTGTAAATTAAGTTTCCTAGCATATTTCTTGATGTCAACCACTGTCCTTACATAATTAGCTCTACTACTGGGAACAAAATTCAAACCCAGTTTCAAAACTTCCAACTC
Source organism: Protopterus annectens (assembly GCF_019279795.1). Lineage (NCBI taxonomy): Eukaryota > Metazoa > Chordata > Ceratodontiformes > Protopteridae > Protopterus > Protopterus annectens. Next base: position 1,560,171,880 of record NC_056741.1, read on the forward strand.
ATTTTCTAAAAAACATGGTCAGTCAGATTAATGATGTTAAAAGTGTTAGTTTGTCCATCAAATTGTCCACTTAGGTCTCTTCCCCCGATGACTCGGACCCCAAAAAGGTCCGACTCCTGGTAAACACTGTCCTTGAATTGATCTGACTTTTCTTGTGAAAAAAAGAAGATGTAGATGAATTACCTAAACCAACCTTAGGCTTAACAGATTTCACATCACTGACAGTAGTTGGTAATCCACTGTCAACACCTATCGAATGATTATCATCGGTAACAACAGTGGCATGCTCTTCCTATCGAATGATTATCATCGATAGCAACAGTGGCATGCTCTTGATCTACCAGGGGTGTAACATCATTCCCCACAGTGTCTTTAATGATCAAATAATCTTTATTACTATTGTGTCCAATGTCTTCCGGAACTTTAAGGTTATTACCAGATGCCCCTTTCAAAACAACATTAGTATATGTAGGTTTACTACTGTGCTGGTAATTAAACACTTTCGAAATGTTTGGTTTGTTGAACTTGTTATAACCAGCAAAGTTATCAAATGCGGCTTTGTTGTTGTAAGACGAAATGTCGTGCATTAACTTTGCTTGCTTCCTATTAATAACTTCAGAGTAGTGTTGTTCTACATCATTGGTTGTTTGATTAAAAAAATTGTCAAAGTTTTCCCCAACCAACTTTTGTCTGAAGTAATTTTCAAGGTTAACAATTTCTTTTTTGAGTAATTCCATCTTAGTCAAGTTGTTATCAATTAACAATTGCAAGAAGCGTAAGCCTGCATCGTTAAAAAAAGCAACTAGAGTCTCAAACATCAGTTCACCTAAATGAACACCGTTGGGGCACTTAAAAAAGCGAAGCCCTTTAGGAACTATTTTTAAATCAATACAACGGTTAAAATAACAGTTCTCTAAATCAATGGAATTATACCTTTTCAGAAGTTTAACCAGTTGTTCGCGTTTACTGTTGAAATCATCGTTGTTGAAAAGGTTAAAGCAACTACCGGAACCACTGAACGGATTGTCCGCACGGTCGAAAAACCGATCAAACACTCCCCGACCAATAATGCGTGGCTGTTTACCATTAAAGTTGGAATTCTTCACCGTCCGTGGTGAATTCCGGAGGTCAATTACAGTTTCCATTTCATGAAATGATTCCCCAGGACTGGAGACTCTAACGATAGCAGCAGTTTCCATGTCATTAGCTTTTGTAACTAAGTATTTTTGTTCTTTGTTATTTCGGTGCCACTTGTGTTGTTCTTTATTTCGGTGCCACTTGTGTTGTTCTTTGTTGTTTTGGTGCCACTTGTGTTGTTCTTTGTTATTTCGGTGCCACTTGTGTTGTTCTTTGTTATTTCGGTGCCACTTGTGTTCTAAGGTATAGAGATATGTGAGTCAGATAGAATCAAAGCAGACAAAATGGCTGATATTACTAATTGAGGTATGAACTTGAAAGGAAATTAAGTACTTCATGAGTCTTGGGATGAAATGAAGTACTGGGGACAGCACCATCACACTAACTGCATTGCTAATAGAAGCTAGGATTTAAATACGTATGACTAAATTTTGTAAACAATGCATACATGCTACATGTTTTATTTTGAATTTTGAATATCTTGCATGATGTTACCACATAAGAAATATCTGCTTTATCATTATGTAGTGTCACTACAGAACAATTACCCTTTTGCAGCTAGTTGTCTTAAGTAAGTACAGTTGTCTAAGACCTTACCATAACAGTAGATGTCTTACTTGTCACTGTTGCAGTATTCCTTACTATAGGAATATCCTGCTGAGGGTAGCTGTATGCTTAGCTAACATAACAAAGCCTGGGCCCTTTTGTGCACTGTATGTCAGATGTATGTCCTATGTCCGAAGCTTAAGGTACATAATTGATGTATGAGTGCAAAACCCTCAGAACTAAACTGATCAGGAGCAGAAAATTAAGTAAAAAAGGACATGGTACACGTACAGAAAGAAAAAAATAAAAAAGTAGTCCCCTCAGCCAGAGGAAAAAGAGAAACCCTAAAATGGGAAAGGAGGAACGGAAGGACTACTGCAACAGTGACAAGGACACCCACTGATAAGGTAAGTTATTGTACAACTGCACTATGTCCTTCCTTAGTTACTGTTGCTGTATTCCATACTATGGAGAGATAATGAAAGCTATTATAAAAAAAACATGGAGGATGTAAATATCAACACCTGTTCTGGTCCTTAAAAATACATCCAATTTGTAGCGCTTTGTAAAAGCATGCACAGTAGATCAAGTAGCAGCTTCCAGAATGGATCTACAACTAGTCCCTTAAAACAGCTCCAGAAGAGGCAAGAGGAAGTCACTAACAAGATTTTGGGCCTGTTCAACATGATCTTGTGTAGGACCTCTGGCAGCGGTTGAACACTGGGAAATGCATACAAGAGCACCCCTCCCCAACAGAAAGATATGGCATCTAGTTTTCAAGCCAGAGGGCTCAGCACTCTGGAACAGAACTTGGGGAGATGTTCTTCATCTCACATTGCTGCAGTCCTTACTTATGGGTAGTCCGCTGTCCTCGGTCGGCCCGAATACCAAAGTATTAGGCTGACGCCGGTCATGGCGCCTAGATCTGACATCAGAGCGTCAGGGTATAAAGGCGCATGACCGACGTCATATCCTCAGTCTTTTTTGCCGCATGGTCCGATGCAGAAGCAGCGTTGCAAGTGCCGCTCGGCGTTCTGAAATTTTTCGTTTTCGGAGTTTCAGACCGATACCAAGTTGGGCTAAGTACCCGTTGGGAATATTTTTGTTTTTCTTGCCTCAGTTACTTACCGGATGTCAGAAAAAGTGAATAATTGTATTTCTTGTGGGAAACAGATACGCATAGGGATTACCACTGCTTTGTATTCCTTGTTTGGGACGGAACACGGCGTAGTCGGGTGTCGGTTTTGTGCTAGGTTTAATAAGCGCACTATAAAACGGAGGTTAGATTGCGCTAGGTTAGTCTTTGGCAAGAGGTGTAATTATAATATGCCGTCGGATGTTCCGGCCTGCTTCTATTAAGAAGCGCAAAGACAAATCTTTAAAGCCTAGGCAGGATGATTCGTCCGTTCGGACGCCGGACCTTTAGAAGCTACAGCTGAACAGGTGGATCCGGCTGAAGTTTCTGTTGAGTCCCAGGGGGAAACTTTGATTTTACAGGATGTGGCCTCTCAGGAGGCAGGTCAGGCTGAAGGGGCCTCGCAGGTTACTATTCTCCCTTCTATGACTAAGGTGGTTAGGCCTTCTGCTACTGTTTCTAAGGCTCCTTCTAAGGGCAGGTCTGTCTTGCCTTCCTCTGGTGTCAGTTCTGGTTCTTCAGGGTCTGTGCCTAAAAAGCACATGCTTAAAATGGCAGAGGATTTGATTACTTTAATTAGAGGTTCTATGCCCCCTCCTGTTAAAAGGCCCAGGATGGAGCCAGAGTTGGAAAGTTTGGAGCAGGCCTCAGATGATTCAGAGTCTTCTGCTGAAGACATTCAAGATTTCCCTCCTTATTCTGATTCTGATGCAGAGGATTCCACTCCTGCTTCTCCTCCAGAGGATTTTTCATTTTCAGAAACTCTGCATTCCATGAGGGAGCATTTTCAGTGGGAGGGACATGATTACTCTGATTCACGGAAGAGACTTAGGGAGTTCTTGTTTTTACCACAGCATAGACCCTTAGCTATACCTCCGGTTTTGGATGTTGTTTCAGATGTTTTTCGAAGCTTCCCTTAATCCAGATTCTGTGCCTCCTGCCCCAGTTAAACCGGACAGGTATTACAGGGTGCCTGAGGCTCATAAATATCTGTATAAGAGTCCTAGGGCGGACCCAGAAACTATTAGTCAGGGGCCTAAGGGTGTTAGAGCCTCTGTTGTTAAGAATCCGGTTCCTCTGGATAAGGAAGCTAGAGCTTTGGATAGATGGGGTAAGAAGGTGTATACCTCTTCTACTTTAGCAATGAGAGCTTTGAACTGCCAGTTTCATATGTTGAAGTATCAGAATTTCCTCCTTTCTCAGCTAAGGTCTAAAGTGGATGCTTTGGCAGAGGGCATAGAGTGTAAAGAATTGCAGGATTTAGTGCATGTTTCTGAACAGGTGGGTAAGCACTCTTTGCAATGTGGTTTTGATGCTTTACAGGCTTCTTCTAGGGTGGCTGCCACTGGTTCAGTTATTAAGTAGGCATGCCTGGCTTAAGGATCAGAATTTGTCTGAGCATGTTAAGTCTAGAATTCTGGATGCCCCTTTACAGTCTGAAGTTTTGTTTGGTCCTCCTGTGGAGTCAGTCTTAAAGAAAATGGAAGACAAGGCTAAGTCTATGCAGACTGTTAAAGATTTTTTGCAGGTGCAACCTCCAAAGTTTAGTAGAAATTGGCCTACTAAGGGGTGGACGTACCCTTCTTCTGATTCTCAGTCTAGGGGTAGATCTAGGCGTGGTAGGGCAGAGCTCAGAGTACTTTCAGGCCGAGACAATGGAGTTCGCCTGCTCAATCTGCTGGTGAGGGCAGGGGCCAGTCCTTTCGTAAACAGGCCCAATGACCTACATTTTCAGCTGCCAGATTCTTCTTGCCTGGCAGCTCCTTTGGGAGGAAAGTTGGCTCTTTTCAAGCAAAATTGGCATTTAGTTACCCAAGACAAATGGGTATTGGACATTATAAACCAAGGTTACAAGTTCTATTTCCATACCATGCCTCCTTTCAAAGGCATGCCAGACGTCCCTCCTCGGCAAAGGATAGAGGCTCACAGACAAATTTCTTTACTTCTTCAAATAGGAGCTATACAGCCAGTTCCTCTGTCAGAAGTGGGCCTAGGATTTTATTCCCGCCTGTTTCTAGTTCCAAAGAAAGGGAACACGTGGAGACCAATTTTGGATTTATCTATCCTCAACACTTACCTGGACATTCCAAAGTTCAAGATGCTGACTTTACAACAACTTTTACCTCTGTTGGGAAAAGATCACTGGATGGTTACTCTGGATCTCAAAGAGGCTTACCTTCATGTTCCTATCAGGCCCAGTTGCAGGAGGTACCTGCATTTTCGGGCTGGAAATTTACATTATCAGTTCTCTGCATTGCCCTTTGGCTTATCTACTGCGCCCAGAGTGTTCACAAAGGTTCTGGCTCCAGTGATAGCATTTTTCAGACTAAGAGGAATACAGATTTATCCTTATTTGGACGATTGCCTGATTATTGCACAAGAAAAGGACGAACTTCTTCATCATCTACAGTATGTGATGGCAGTGTTAAGATGCCTAGGGTATTCTGTGAACAAAACAAAGTCCAGCCTAGTACCCTCTCAGGACATGTGCTTTCTGGGTGTGAGACTGAATACAGCTTCCCAGATGGCCTTTTTGACCCCGGACAAACAAAGAAGCCTTTCTCTTTATTTCCATCAAATGTCTCTACGGTCCAGGCTGACTGCAAGGACAGTCCTTCAAGCCTTGGGGTTCATGGCATCTTGTATTCTGGTGCTTCCCAATGCCAAATTGCATATGAGGAAGTTTCAATGGTATCTCAAAAATGTATGGACACAGCACTGCCAAGATCTAGACACTGTCATTCAGATAATACCTTGCATTCGAAAGGAGTTTTTGTGGTGGGCTCAGGAATGTCACCTAAACAAGGGACTCTCTGTGACCCGGGCAGAGGCGAGTCAGATTCTAACGACAGATGCCTCGGACAAGGCTTGGGGAGCACACCTCAATGGAAAATGGGTGCAAAACACGTGGCCTGTCAAACTCCAACATTTGCATATCAACTTGAAGGAAATGTTAGCAGTCCAATTTGCATTGATGGCTTTCAAAGATTTACTTCACCCAGGGCAGGTGTTGATTCAAACAGACAACACTACTGTCATGTGGTACATCAACAAGCAGGGGAACCCATTCTTACCCTCTTTGCAGGCAAGTGATGATTCTGTGGGAAACTGCTCTCAATCTACACCTCAATCTTCAGGCAAGGTTTCTACCAGGAGCACAGAACTCCTTAGCAGATGTATTGAGCAGACAAATAGTGGATCCTCACGAGTGGAAATTGGATCCTCATGTATTTCAACAGTTGACAGTGTTATGGGGAACTCCAGACATAGATCTGTTCGCTTCTCCACTAAATTACCAGTTGCCAAAGTTTTGCACAAAAATGTTTCATCACACAGCTTGGAAGGTGGACGCTCTATCATTCAGTTGGAACAATCTGCATGTATATGCCTTTCCACCTCTGCCTCTTCTTCCCAAGGTACTCTTGAAGGCCAGACAAGACAAGCCGACCATGATTTTGATAGCACCGGATTGGCCTCGACAACACTGGTACCCACTACTGAGGAGCTTACGAGAACCTCCATGGCCTCTGCCTTTGGTCCCGCACCTTTTGTCACAAGAGGACAGTCACTTCCTCAATGTCAAGATTCAGTCTCTACATCTAACAGCCTGGCATATTCTGTTTTAGACTCTGGTGGGTCTCCGCTTCCACAACAAGTTTTGAATGTTATTTTGGAGGCCAGGAGGCCTAGTACCAGGAAAGTTTACGCTGATAAATGGAGGAGATTTTTATTTGGAGCAAAGGAAAGGACTTTGATGTCTCCAAACCTGATTTAAGTGTTGCTCTTCAATATCTTACTGAGTTATTGGACAAGGGTTTGTCTTTCTCCTCAATAAAGGTCCATGCTGCAGCCATTTCTGCTCACTATGATTGTGACCCTCCTTTATTCTCTCATCCTTGGTTTAAGCAATTTCTTAGAGGGGCAAAGAATATAAGACCCCCACGTAGAGCTAATACTCCTGCTTGGGATCTCAATTTTGTGTTGGAAAAACTCACTCTACAACCTTTTTAGCCTGCAGCTACTGCCGAGTTAAAGTATTTGTCATGGAAAACTGCTTTTTAGGTTGGCCATTACCTCTGCAAGAAGGGTTTCTGAATTACAGGCCCTCATGGCAGTGGAGCCTTTCCTGATTTTTCATAAGGATAGGGTATCTTTACGTACTAATCCTTCCTTTATGCCTAAGGTGGTTTCTAGTGTGGCCTTAAATCAAACTATTCATTTGCCTACCTTTTATGCAAACCCCCAAAATAAAGGGGAGAAAATTTTGCATACTTTGGATATTCACAGGCAGTTGCGTTATTATTTGAGCAGGACCAAGGAGTTCAGACAGTCTCAGCAATTGTTTGTTTCTTTTGCTTTGGGTTCACAGGGTAAACCTGTTTCAAAACAAACTATTTCTAAATGGATTGGGTTTTGTATTTCTTTCTGTTATTCCCATCATGGTAAGGAGATTCCTGCTGGAATCAGGCCTCATTCCACTAGGGCTACTGCTACTTCTACGGCCTTTCTAAGCGGGGTAGCTACAAAGACATTTTGGAGGCAGCTACTTGGAGTTCAGTGCATACCTTTTCTAAACATTACCACCTTCCTCTTTATTCTAAGTCTAGGGCTGGATTTGCCACTGCAATTTTACAGGGCATTTTAGTGGCCCCTAATGCTTTATGATTTTACCATCCTCCCTTTCCGTTGCTTTGGGATTCTACCCATAAGTAAGGACTGCAGCAATGTGAGATGAAGAACATAGTACAGTTTTGTACCTACCATAAATGTAGATGTTCGAAGATCCACATTGCTGCAGTCCAATTACCCTCCCTCCTTCCCACTGTAGTTAGACTTGGTGCTATGCTTTAGGTGATGGTTGTTGTTGGGCATGTTTTTGGGAGGTATTCTGTTTTTGGCTGTGGCCTTTCTGGTTTGGCCTTCTGACATCTGGGGCAAGAAAAGACTGAGGATATGACGCCGGTCATGCGCCTTTATACCCTGACGCTCTGATGTCAGATCTAGGCGCCCATGACCGACGTCAGCCTAATACTTTGGTATTCGGGCCGACCGAGGACAGCGGACTACCCATAAGTAAGGACTGCAGCAATGTGGATCTTCGAACATCTACATTTATGGTAGGTACAAAACTGTACTTTGTCTGTCCTGAAGGGAGGAAAATAAATCTGCTTGAGGAGTACCCCACTGATTAATGATGTCCAGGAAAAACTCTCCATGTAACATTCATTTGTGAGGATCTGTCCTGGATCTGCTCAGATTATCTGCCACTACATTGTTTTCTGAGGGAATACAGACTGACTGAGGAATCAGCTAATGGCTTATGGCAATGTCCTATGTTATGAGTGCTAGCCTTCAAGAATGGTAAGACTTTGTCACCCCGTGTTTGTTGATGTACTGCATAGCAGTGGTGTCCGTAAAGACACTGAGCAGACCTAGAGACCTGAGGTGATGTCTGAAAGCCAGGGTCACAGCTTTTATTTCCTTGACATATTTATTTATTTTATTTTATTTTACATTTGTTGACCAGGCTAGTCCAGCTGGATACATGTCCATTTTCAGCAGAGGCCCGGGGAGAAAAGCTCCTCGAAAGTAAAGTACAATATTATATATAAAAACAAAACAAAATTTCACAGGTGCAAGTACAATACAAAATTAAGCTATTTGATACATGAAAGATCATATAGATGTAGAGTAGAATATAAGGAAATATGTTCACTTCAAAACACATTTGATTGCAGAATCTTATGATAAGTATCTTTTGTTAACATAGTAGGTAGTCTGAAAGACATTTTTGGATATAGATAGAGAATCTAATCAATTTTAAGGCCTGTTATATTTATGGTTTTCATTAGGCAGTTAGTATATACAGTAATAAAACAGATATCTTTGTGAAAAAAAATGACATGAGAGGTTAGTCTGGGTTCATACAGGTGCATAACCAATGGGATTTGAGGTAGGTTTTAAGCCTGATTTTAAATTGTTAGTGAAGAAAGGGAGGTCAGGTCACTGGGGAGAGAGTTCCAGGTTTTACCCATGGTATTAGAGAACAGAGAGTCCCCAGTCTTATTGTAGGTTTTGCCTATTTGTACTAGTATTTTATTAGATGAGCGTAGGGTCTTAAGGTTGCTGTAGGGGGTGATAAGGTTGGTAAGAATTGGTGTGTTATTAGGCTGATACAGGATTTTGTAGGCAAATGTTAATTGTTTAAATAGAAGTAGATTTGGTAACTCTAGCCAACCTAGTTGTTCATAATTAATACAGTGATGGGTTCTGAATATAGAGCCTGTTGCAAATCTAGCAATATTGTTATAGGAGACAGCCAGTTTGTTCATGTTGTTTTTTGAGAGGTTAGTATATATAGGGGAGGCATAGAGGAGGGTAGAAATTAAGTGGGTCTGGGCAATAGTAGATCTTGCTAGTGAGGTAAGAAAGGATTTGATTCTATAAAGGGAGCCTAGTTTTTTGTTGACTGTTTTTATGGTATTGTTAATGTGACTATCAAAGTTAAGGTTATTGTCAATTAGTACCCCTAGGAGTTTTGTGGTAGAGTCGGGGGATATGATGGTTCCATTGTTCAATGTGACAGTAAAGTGTAGTGGTGTGGCCCTATTGGTGGGAGTAAAAAGTAGGAGTTTGGTTTTTTGGGGGTTCAGGATGAGGCACTGGTGTAGTAACCATTCCTCCACTATGTTAAACACTTTTTGGGTGAGAGACTGAAGGTCTGATGGAGTTGGGGCTGAGCATATTAATGTGGAGTCATCTGCATATTGTATTATGGAAGCTTGAGGAATTACAGTATGCAGGTCATTGATGAAAATAGAAAATAGAAGAGGTCCAAGTATAGAACCTTGGGGGACACTGAGTGCAATGGGGAGATGGGAAGATAAGTTGTTCTCCCACAGAATAGATTGTTGCCTATTGTTTAAGTAGGATTGAAACCATTGTATAGCCAGTGCATCAAGAGATAGGGTTTTGAGTATGTTTATGAGAAGTTGGTGGTTAACCATATCAAAGGCTTTAGAGAGATCAATAAAGAGGGCTGAGGAAATCTGTGTCTTTCACTTTCCTGAAGAGAAGACCAGACACCCTGAATGCTGATGCTGTTAAAACAAGCCCCCAGTTTAGGTCTGAGGCATCTGTAAATAGCTCTTGACTGGAGGGAGATACCAGAAAAGGAAGGCCTGGATTTAGAGATATCTGGATGATCCACCCCAGAGATTCATTCTTTAGGCAAGGCAAGAAAGGAATAAGGAAGTCAAGGGAAGCCAAATTGTCTTCAGATAACACTGGAACTTTCTCATATGGAGTCTGGCAAAGGGAACCATGGGGATACTGGATGCCATGAACCCCAGGGCTATTATAAACTGTCTTACTGAGGTCTTTTGCAAAGGAAGATGTCAGGGGTGATTTATTCAGATTTAGACTGAAACTAACACTACAAAGAAGAAGCTTTGTGAATTCAAAGTCCTGCAGAATAACCTACTTGAATTAGTAGGTCATCCAGGTAATGAAAAATCTGAATGCCACAAAGTCTGCAAAAGGCTATGACAGGGACTAGGCATTTGCTAAATACTCTTGATGGTATAGAAAAAAATAAATGGCAGAGCAGAGACCTGATAATGTAAAGAAGATACAAAGAACTATAAAAACTTCCTGAAAAGAGGACAAATAGGAATATGGAGATAGGCATCCTTCAGGTCCACAGAAACCAGAAAGACACGAGGTGGAAGCATATGGGAATACAAACTGAAGAATCAACATTTTGAAAGTGGGAACTTTCAGAAAAGTTTTCAGAAAGAAGGGGTCTACAAATGGCCTCCAAGAACCCTGCTTCCTGGGAATCAAAAACTTCCTAGAGTAGAAACCCTTGCCCCTCTGGCTGAATAGTACCTTGGGACCACAGGTCCTGAAGTACAGGTGGAAGATGAAGCAACTGGCAAGGAGGGAGGCTGAGGAATGCCTGAGCAGGGAGAATGGTACTTCCTCACCATGTATATTTATTTATTGCTTTTGTTTACCGGAAAGTACAACAGGGCAAAAGTTACATTTTAAGCAGAGGCCTGGGGAGAAATGCTCCATTTTACAGAATCAGTAGAAGGCAGTGTTATTTTATTTATTTAACATTTGTTTGCCCGGATAGTCCGACTGGACAACAAGTGTCCATTTTCAGCGGAGTCCTGGGGAGAAAAACTCCATACGTTTACAGAGAGAAGAAAATTTACAAAAGTGACATTACAGAGTAGTAGCATACAGATTGTAGACTGTACAGCCGTTAGTATACAGTAAGAGGACATTGCCCCTTTTGGCTGAAAATACAAGTGTACAAGTGTACAAGATATATAATGAGAGTAGATAAGAACCTGGTAGAGCATTGCAAGATATTTCACAACTAAATAACAGTATATAAATGTTTAAGTTTCCATATATACATTCAAGCAAATATACACATAAGAGCATACACATACACACAGACACACACGCGCACACACACACACACACACACACACACACACACATATATATATATATATATATATATATATATACATAGATATACACACGCACACACACACAAGTACATACACTCATATATAGGTTATTGCTCACACATGAATAGGTATAGTTAGATGGTGGTGTTTGTGTTGTCCAGGACAGATTAGGTGTAGAAATAATGAGTGGACAAGGATTCGATGGGGGTCTATTACAGTTGCATCGATGGTTGGTGAAGAGGTATGTTTTAAGTTGACTTTTTAAGGAGGATGTGGAGTTTTGTAGTGTGAGGTCAGGGGGAAGGTTGTTCCATATTTTCATGGGCAAATAGTGATTCTCCAGAGATGTTTTTGCATGTGATGGTTTCAATTAAGCCTTTGTTGGAGGACCGAAGTTGTCTATTTGAATTGTAGAATTTCAGCATGCCAGTCAGGTTGGGGATTTTCTCAGGATAGTACAGAATTAGATGAGCTAGGCTGATTTGATGGTACCTTAATAGGTTCGGAAATTCAAGCCAGTGCAAGGCTTGTAGGGAAAGGCAGTGGTGGGATTGTGATTTGGCATTGGTAGCAAATCTAGCAATTTTGTAGTAACAGATGGAAAGTTTATTAAGGTCAGTTTTGTAAAGATTAGTTAGAACTGGGGATGCATAAAGTAGAGTAGATAGGAGTGGGTCCTGGCTATTGCAATTTGAGATTCTATAGTTAGATAACTTTTACAGTGATAGAGGGAATCTAGCTTTTTGTGGACTTTAGTGATGGTTGTTGATATGTGCTTTGTGAATTTGAGTTGCTGGTCAATGGTAACTCCTAGGAGATTAGCCTCAGTGACGGGGTGATTTGGGTTTTTTTGGCGGAGAGTACAGAGAAGGTAAGGTTGCTTGTTTTAGTAGAGTGGAATAGCATTAGTTGTGTTTTCTTGGGATTTAGTATGAGTTGTGACTTGTTAAGCCAGTTCTCTATTTCAGAGAAAGCTTCTTGGGCTTTTTGTTGGAGAAGTTGGATGTTGGGTGCAGAGCATATGAGAGTTGTGTCGTCAGCATATTGGACTATGTTGGCTTTAGAGGTAACTGAGTGGAGTTGGTTTGTGAAGATATTAAAAGGAAGGGATCCTAGGACTGATTCTTGCACACATAAGGAGGTTGGGAGTGTGGGGGATAGAATGTTATGCCATTTGACGGACTGTTGGCAGTTCTCTAAATAGCCTTTAAACCAGAGAGGGGTGGGGATGTTAAGGTTGAGGTCAGAGATACAACACACTAGTTTATTATGTGAGACTGTGTTGAATGCCTTGGATAAATCTAGGAAGGTAGCTGAGACACATTTACCTAGATTCCTGTGGGAGTTTATAGTATTGGTGAATTTGAGTAGGGGAGTAGTGGTGCGGTGGGATGGGCGGAATCTGTATTGGGTTGAGGAGAAGAGGTTATTGGTGAGGAGATAGGAGAGGAACTGGTGATGAAAACATCTTTCTAAGAACTTAGAGAGGGGTGAGAGAATTTCAAATGGTCGATAGTTGGAAAGGTCTAGGCAGGGGCCACCTTTGTGGAGTGGTATGATGTATGAGGTTTTCCAAATGGATGGAACAGTATGTTCAGTGATGGATCTATTTATTAGAAATGAAATGGGATAGGCTATAGCTGTGGATGCAATTTGGAGGTATTCGGCAGGGAGGTTATCGGCTGCAAGGGTGGTTAGTTTGAGTTTGGTTAGGAGTTTTTGGATAGTAGAGGTAGGAACAGACTTAAGTGTGAAAGGTATGGTATTGATTTGGGCCTGAGGTGGTTGGTGGGGTGTTGGAGGAAGTGATGTTGTTTAAGAGTTTGAGTACTGAGGAAGTGAAATATTTATTAAAGCTGGAGGCTATGTCCAGGTCTGTACCTGTTATATTAGGGGTGGGAGTGGTGGTGGTTCTGGGCTCTAGGATATTATTTATTGCTGCCCAGAATTTTTGCGGTTTGGTACTGTATTTGTTGAGTGATACAGTCATTTTGTTTATCGAGCTTAACCTGTTTTTTTGCTTTGTTCCGGAGTTTGTGAAAGGTTTGCCTAGCTGTGGGTGATCTGGTGTGGTGCCAAGTTTTCCAAGCTTTATCCCCGTCTCTCTAAGTAGGGCTTTTGTGGTTTTCTGGAGCCAAGGGTTGGGGTTGCTACGTACCCTGATAGTTTTTAAGGGGGCTAGTTGGTTGAGGATATTTAGGAATGTGGAGTTGAAGTAATCAACTGCTTTGTCTAATGAAAGGTTTTTGATAGGAGACCAGTTGCAATGTTGCAAGGCTCTTATAAAGTGGTCTCTAGGAAAATTTTTGTTAGAGCCGGTTTGTAGAAGGGAGGGACAGTTAATTCTTTTAAGTTTGTGCCTGAGGATAAAAGTGGGGATGTGGTCGCTCAGAGAGTTTGGTAGGGTGCCACACTGATTAGCAGTACTTGGCTGATTTGTGAGGATCCAATCAAGTATAGATTCTCTTTTTGTGGCCTTATCAATGCGTGTAGGAGTATCTGTAAGTTGAGTGAAGTTATATAGGTTAATGTAGTTGGAGGGGGTGGGAGAATGGATGGCGTTCCAGTCAATTTTCACATCACCTAGCACGATAGTTTCTTGAGGGAAGGAGTATGAGGCCCAGTGAAGGATGGATATGAGGGTGGTTAGGTTTTCACCTGGAGGTATATATATATATACCCAGTAGGTTTAGGTGCTTATGTTGGTTAAGGAAGAGTTTTGCAAATAGAGTTTCTGCATTGTTGAAGTTGGGGGAATCTTTTTGGAGGAGTTGGAGTTATGCAGTTACAGAAGATTAACATAAATGCACATACATACATAAATTAGTAATGATAATGATATGACAGTTAATTAAAAAATAATACATATCCATACATAAAATAGTAAAAGAACATATGCAGAATTGCAATGATAAGAAAGTTAATGAAAACACCACAATTAAATGAAGAATACAGTAAAACATTAGCTAACATCAAGCTTCTCATTATTATTAGTGTTGTTGCTATTCTCACTACGGTAGCCCTTGTGAATTATAGACAGAACCTGGTTGTCTGTTGTGAACTTCAGACAAATGGGAAAGAATAGAGAAAAAAATTCAGAAAGAGGAATCTGGCTGAGGTAAATATGAGGATACTCAAATGGAAGCAAGCTTGTCCTGAAAGGAAGATATTTTCCCCCTAAAGTCACTACTGTTTTTTTTTTCAGGAAAAAAAAACTTCTAGATTATCTGTTACACTTTAAATGTTATTTTGAATGTTTACATGCAAATGGATCCACTTTAGTGAGATAGTTCCTTTGGTACTAATGAACAAGGGAAAGAAGAATCTGTTTAAGAGGCAGATGTTTCTATTAGATGCATCTATTAGAGCCTCAAGAACAGCAAGCACTACAGGAGGTCTAGAGGAATCCATCTGGAAGATACCTTAATATCTTTTTTTGGACCTCGGGCATCTGAGAGCTTTCTCACTTAAAATGTTGAAATAAAAGGAATCCTTAGAGGAGAAAGAACTGACAGCCCTTGAGGAGCCATGTGAGATTTAAAAAGAACTTAAGTAAAATCTTCCCACTCCTTCTGGTGGTCCTTAGCAATAGCAGCAACATGTCTTGTTTTCTTTCTTTTTTTTTTTTTCCACAGGGACATCCATCTGACAAACACTGGAGGTTCTGAACCCTGGCATACTTCTATGGAAGTACCTGGGATTTCATCCCTTACTAAATTTGCAGAATCCTCCTAGGATCTTCAAAAATTACCAGCCATGGTAATAGAGGAGGCAGGTATTGATCCGGAAAATTCATGCTCTCTACATCCAGCACAAAAGAGATGACCAGCAGAAGCTGGGCAATATAAATCTGATGGACATCTGAGTTGCAAGATTCTGAATCCACGACTCCTTGAACAAGGAGATTGAGCTTCAGGCACTTGTTTTCCAGGTAGACCAAAAGAGAGGAAAGATTAGTGGGCAGGGTTTAGGAACAAAGGTCTAGCTAACAGAATACTGTTCATGGATGTGCCCCACACCTAAACAAAAAAGGCTCTTATCATGTCTATCCTCCCACATTCACAATTCTCTTTTCTGGATGACATTTATCTACAATGAAACAAGCTAAAAAAAAAGTGCCCCACGGAACTGTACTTGACATATGGCCTTCAGATCGAATTTAAAGTGCTGTGTATAGACTGGTGGCAAAGAAGTTCTGGGGGGGTTTATGCTCATACGTCACTCATGTACCCTATGTTTCAGAGATTAGGACATACATATGGTGTATAGTGCACAGAAGGGCTCAAGCTTTGGTATGCTGGACAGATATACAGCTGCTCTCAGCAGTATATCCCTATAGTATTCCGCTGCTGCAACAATGACCAAAGAAGGACTCAAGCTTTGGTATGCTGGACAGATATACAGCTGCTCTCAGCAGGATATCCCTATAGTATTCCCCTGCTGCAACAATGACCAAAGAAGGACATCTATCTGAGTAATATCTTTTTAAAAAGCTATTCTGTTTTGTGTATCTGCTGGAGTTTTTCTTCCAGGGCCTCCACTGAAAATGGACTTTGCTCAGTCAGACTTTCCTAGTCAACAGAGACAAATGAATAAATGTAAATAAATAAATTTAGCCCACTGATACAGGTAAGAAATAAGGTGGTAAAACATGAAGCAAAATTAAAGATACACAGGAAGAAGATGATAAAAGCTCTAGGTACATCATCTGCTAAAATATGTTACTAAATCCTGGAACTTTAGGATGTTTGTACATTTTTAATAACCTAGCAACTTCACAAAGCTTGTTCCCTTGGAGGTTGTGACTCCGATACATGAGAGACATGGGAGTATATTTTTATTCTTGCCAGAGAATGACTACATATAAACTAGAGTTACAACATTTACTGGGAGGAGTGCTTGCAAGCTGGTGATGCTCACAAAGTCATTTATGTTTCTTACGTATAACAAATCAATGGATTTGACAAAAACTGAGTGTGCATTAGTAAAATTAGTAATAGCAGTATCCAAGGATTCAACAGAAAGGAGGTGGTATCTACAACTGAATGGTCTATTGATGATGTAATAATTGTTGTAGATGATGTGGATGGAAGAAGTGCAAAAAATATTTCTGGCATAAGTTTACATTTAGATTATTTCAGTGGTTCATATATATGAAATTATTTTAATGTAATATCTAAAGGTAAAGAAAAAATGCCAATATACACATTTGAATGGATTTTTTGTGAAGAAAATTTAAAATTTTAATTAACCAACAGTGCAGTAATTAACACTGTCTAGAGCTGAGTTGACTGGCTACAATGGATGAAAGGAGTGAAGGAAAACCGAATGGAATTCCTACCCTCTGTGAATATGATTGGAGTAATGCTGGCCAGCTGGATAGACAGAAGTGGTTTAATGCAGGTTTAGAAGTGAGATGTCCATAATGAAAAATCATGCATCAGGTCTGTATGCTCTTTTTTACTGAGTGTTTATTTTATATTCTATTGTGTTTCAGGTTTGCTAGTCACGTCTCATATTTTCAAAAGAATATGTGCAAGTTATAAGTCTCTCGTTCTTAACAGGATATGTAACATTAATATTTGATCACAGTCACAAGGGGAAAGCAAATTTAAATATGAATTTGCATTTAAACTGTAATTGCCATTATTGTTTTCAACTGCAAATGAATATGAAGTGTAAATATCATGCACTGATGATTATTTTATTTACTGAGTGTTAAAGTCAGGAATACCTGTATGACTGGATTACACCTAGATATCTATTAAACATATCTATCTATGGCAGGTTATGGAAAAAAAATCAAGGTGTTGTGGAAGATGACTAGGGGCAAAAAGAACTGAAAGTGATGCTCCTTCCTCTGCATCTGATTTTTTTCCTATTAAATGGTAGCCTATCATTCTTAGAAGGGTGGGTTTCAACCTGCTCGTCGTCCTACAGAAAAAAGTTAAAATTCTGTGGGTGAGACATGGGACAAGAACATGTAGCAATTCCATTCTGTTTTTGTATCCTAATTTTTTTCTGAATGTGTAACTTCCAGTTCTTACACGGAAAACTGTCAACCTGCCACTCCACTCCCGCCAATAAAAATGTTATGATTCTCTAGATGAGGATGGGGATAAGGGAACTCCTTGCTCTGCAACTGATTTTTTTTTTCACTAAAGTTGCAGCTTGTTATTCATAAAAGGGAGTGTCTCAACCCGTCATCCAGAAAAACTCGTCAGGATTTTGTGGATAAGTTATCAGATAAACTCCCCTCACTTCAAATGTTTTATTCTTAAGTTTCAGCCTTTTATTTTTAGGACAATTGTCAGCCTATCCATTCCCTGTGAACGTTACTGTTTAAGACAAGAGGAACTCGTAGTCAAATTCCCTTCTCTGCATCTTTTTTTTTTCTTTGTCTGAATTCACAACTCATGGAAACTCTACTAGCAGAGTTGGGTAAAGCCCTGCCCATAACGTAGAGGATCCAAGCACAACTCGTAGCTATAGGTGTCCCACCTACAGACATATGAAAGGATCATGGGGCTCTCATCTACAGATGTAAGAAAAGACCATAGGTCTATCACCTATATACGTGGAATGAGTGGGCCATCTCTGCAAAGCGGGGGATGTTTAATGGTCACAGCCTGTTTTTCTAAGAAAAGAGAGTTTCAACCAGTGTTCCTCTCCTCAGAAAAATTATTATGATTCTAGCTAGCCCAATGTGCAACAGGCAGGGTGTCAATCTGTAACAGTTAGCAACATGGGTTCAGAAACAGTCTTATGTTTCCTGAAGGACAGGCTGGAGGAAAGAGGATGAAGCAGCCAAAGGTCAGCTCTCCTATGCCGGGGGAAGGGGAATGGAAAACCCAATGTGCAGATGACCTCTGGTGGAGATGAGAGGAGTCTTGCAGGACATCTGAAGTTTATTACTGCAGAGAAAACATTCTTCATACTTCTTAGCTAGGACAAACCTTAAAATATGAGACTGACAATTCAAAATTCTAAAAATCAAAGTTGCAGAAGCATACACTTTTCCCCTACACTTATCAATAACCTTCCAATCCTTATCAGAAAGAGTGCCATTAGCAGCAGTAGAGTTAATTAAAGCTATAGCTGCTGGATTAAGTTTGGGAAGAGTACATAAAAAATTAAAATACCGAGGGACTTTATACATCCTATCGCCTTTTTAGGGGATAGCCAGTTGACTAACAGGAAAACTGCAGACAAGTGACAGATGCACAAATCCACCAAGGTAGACAAAACTGAAGGAATAGGTGCAGATTTTGGAAATTCCTTCTAGGACTGACAAGAGTGATCCACTGAGGAGGGGTGATATCCTGATACACTGATGTCATTCTAATAACAGCTACCACCACCTCCACTGCTAAGGTTGCTGACAGTGACCAACAGTATGACCACTCCTAGGCTCCTTGCTTGCTGCTCTACCATCAGATTCATCAGTCTGCTGACTTAATAAAATAGTATCTCTGCAATAAACTTCTTGGGGAGTCAGGGCTCCACCCAGTGAAGGCTCATGCATGATGTGACACCCCTGCACTGGCCCAGTAATCAAGGAGCCTCATTCCTCACCACTGGCAACAGTGAGGAATGTACACAATGGGAGGATGACAAGTACACACACAGTAAAGTGCAGTTTCCCTTAAGAGCACACAGAGATCACAGTCAGTCTGGGGCTGGTTTCTGCCTCTTTCCCCAGATCCCCAGTAAGACTCCCCACTGGCCAGCTATAGGATTAAGATCTCAGCCAAGTGGTCAAGCCAAAATCTCCAGCATCCTCTCTGTCCAACTAGTGCTTTGTGTCTCTGCCCAAATAGCTGATACTCACACACTCATTGAGATTTGATTTATACACAAACACATACACTCCTGGGGAAGGCTGACACAGGTTTATTAGCTATGTCCCCTTTTGCTCAGACTATAAGACAGATATCACTGCCACCAACCAGCTCTTTATCCGCTACTATAAGGCCCTTACAAAGGGTAACCAATCATACTGTGTAATCTTACTATTTTCCAAATGGTAATTTTTGACCAAGAGCCAAGGCTATTAGGGGTGGCCTGTATAGTGTCACCAAATACATATGCAAGTACGCTAAGAGCTTAAATATGTGTCACAAATATCAGCCACAAAGATAGGTTTAAATATATTTAATAATAAATAATAAAAGAACAAGACAATATTCAATAACTCAACACAGTGACTTCAGAGTTCAGAATCACAGGAAATATTAAAAAAAAACATTACACGGCAGTCTCAAATAAATACAGAAAACATATAAACTAATCTTTACTATATTCCTAACTATAATTAAAAGATACTGTGCCCTAAGCCTTACTTACAGACAACACGCAGGCAGAAGTGCTGAGCAGATATTTCTACGTCCAAGACAAGATACAAAATGCACAGACTTTCTCTCTAACAGAGTTCTTAAATTAATAATAAACATTACTGCTGGGTTAGCTTGGATGCCATCACTTTTTGTTACCTGCCTTCAGTTCTCAGGCTAAACAGATACTAACAGAATTTTTAAAATCTCTGTGTTAAAAATGCATCTCTCTCAGATATGCAGCTGTTAGGAAGTTATATAGCAATAAAACAGCTTTTGCATTTTAAACTTACTACTTCTCTCCAAGACAACAGAAAAACCTCTAGTTCTAGCCATTGTGTCTGTTTCACTGAAACTGAGAGATAACACAATCGTAAAACAATTTCAACTTATTTTCTTAAAGTTTTGTAAGTTAATATTCAATGTTCCAGCAATGTATGCTGTGGTTACATTCTTGAAGCTCAGTACATAACATACAGTTCTGTATAAATTATATCAATATTCACAAATGACATAGAATTATTTACAAAATTCCAGATGGCTGGGCTTGCCGGGCAGTGTCACATTTCTCTCCTCCCCCTGAAAACTCAAGCTAGATTTTCAAGTGACCCTTGAGAAACGTTGCTTGAAAACTTTGCTTGAAAAGGTTGAGCCTATCTGGGAATACCTTACCCCATTCTCTGTCTTGAGAGACCATTCTGCATTGACATTGCATTGCTAACCCCACTGCGGTGCTGCGCTGTCATATCATATGCTTGCAACACTAGGCTCCACCTTATTAACTTGGCATTTTACTGGCTGGCTCAGTGTAGCCATGTTAAGGGATTGTGGTTTGTAACTACAGTATTTCCTTCCACACAGTAAGGCTGAAGTTTCTGCAGTGCCCACACTATGGCTAGGCATTCCTTTTCTACAGCTACATAGCATTCCTCCCTGGGTTATAGCCTATGACTGAGAAATACCACTGGGTGCTTTTCTCCCTCTGAGGAAACCTGGCTAAGTACAGCCCCCACCACATGGTTTGAACCATCCCCCCTGCACAACAACGTCTTTACTGTAATCTAGACTGGCTAACACAGTGGGTCCTCCCCAAAGCTCCTTTAAGCTTCTGGAATGCCTGCTCACATGCTGGGGTCCACACTACCTTATCTGGCCTGTTTTTCCTTGTCAGGTCTGTGAGGGGAGCAGCTATGGTACTTTAACTGGGGACGAAATTTCTGTAGTACCATGTTGTCCATAAGAATGTCCTCACCTGCATTTTAGCAACAGGGGCAGGCCATGCCTGGATGGCTTCCAGCTTGGCATGTTCTGGCCTGATCTTACCACTCCTCACTCTATGTCCCAGGTAGGAGACCTCTGCCACACCCACCTGACACTTACTGGGCTTAATGGTCAACCCTGCCCTCCGTAGTCTGCCCAGCACCTCCCTGACATGCTGAAGGTGCTCTTGCCAGGTATGGCTGTAGATGGCAAGATCATCCAGGTAAGCAAGGGCAAAATCTCCTGTTCCTGCTAGGATATGATCTGCCAGCCTCTGTAAAGTCACTAGGGCATTTTTCATCCCAAAGGGCATCTTCCTGAACTCATACAAGTCAAAAGGAGTCACAAAAGCTGACCTCTCTCTCTAAAACTAGGAGTCAAGGGCACCTGCCAATAACCCTTGGTAAGATCAATCGTGGTAAGATACCTAGCCCCACCCAGCTGCTCTAGGGCTTCATCTGCCTTAGGCATGAGGTAAGCATCTGACTCTGTGTGACTATTTAATTTCCTGTAGTCCACAAAGAACCTGATGCTGCCATACTTTTTGGTACCAGATCCACAGGGGAGGCCCAGAGAATGCTGGATGCCTAAATTACCCCTAGTTCCAACATTTCCTGTATCTCCTCCCTCAGAGTCTGTTTGACTCTCAGGAACCCTATAAGGGGCCTGCTTAATAGGCCTTTGGGGCCCTGTGTCCACATGGTGCTGCACCAGGTGGGTGTACCCTGGTTTCCCAATGAACATGTCCACAAACTCCTGTAATACTACTCGGATTTCTTGAACCTGGTTAAGGGATAGCTGCTGGGACACTGCTATGCCTTCCACTGATGGTCAGTCCGAACCTCACTGAGGAGATCAGTCAACAGATGCCCCCTCTCAGACTCCTCTTGCCATCCACTGCAAATACTCAGCACAAGGGCCTCCCTATCATGGTAAGGTTTCATCATGTTAGTATGGTACAATTTTTGCCCCTGCCTCCTGCCTAGCAGTTCCACCATGTAGTTAACATCACTAACCTTCCTTACTACGTTGTAGGGTCCCTCCCAAGCTGCCTGCAGCTTGCTGTGTCTAACAGGAATGAGAACCATTACCTGCTGCCCTACAGTATACTCTAGCTCAAGCATTCTGGTCATACCAGACCTTTTTCTGCTGTTGGGCTTCTGCCAGGTTCTCCTGGGCCAAGCCCATGAGTTCCCTGAGCCTTGTCCTGAGGTTTAGGACATATGCCACAAAAGACTCCTTGTGAGATTAACACTCACCCTCCCACTCATCTCAAATCAAATCTAGAGGTCCTCGCACCCTATGCCCATATAACAGCTCAAACGGTGAAAAACCTGTGGATTCCTGGGGAACCTTTCTGTAAGGAAACAACAGATGGGGCAAACATTTGTCCCACTCCCTCTTAAGCTGGTCTGCAAATGCCTGCAGCATGGACTTGAGTGTAGAGTTTAACCTCTCAACAAGACCAGTAGTCTGGGGATGGTAGTGGATGGTTTTTAAGTGCTTCACTCTAGAGTACTTCCACAGACAAGCCAGCACAACTGAAATGAAATTGACGCCTCTGTCAGTCAGTATTTCTTTTGGAAAACCTACTCTTCTGAAAATCTCTAACAAAGCATTTGCCACTTTTTCTGCCTCAATGGAGGACAGACCCGCCGCCTCGGTATCTGGTAGCATAATGTACTACCACTGGGATATACTTTTTCCCTGTGGAACTTGGGGTACTCAGAGGCCCCGTGATATTCATAGCTACCCTCTGAAATAGCTCCTCAATCACAGGAAAAGGCATCAAAGGAGCTTTCACCTTGTCTCCTGCCTTGCCTACCTTCTGGAACTGCTCACAGGTCCTGCAGTACCCTGTTATCTCTAGAAATCCCAGGACAATAAAAGTTCTGCATAATATTTGTAAATACTTCATTGTCATAAATAACCTGCATTCATGTTTTCTTGTTTTTGGAAATTAATAAAAATATTAAAAAAAAAAAAAAAAGTTCTGCATAATATGTCTCTTTGTATGTTTTATGCCCATATGACCTGCAAAGGGAATATCATGGGCTATGACTAGAATTGCCAGATGGTAGCCTCTGGGCACTACCAACTGCTGTATTCTCTCACCCTCTAAGCCTTCCTCAGGGGTCCACTCTCTATACAGTAACCCTTTGTCCCAGTATGTAGATTCCCCTTTCCCTTGAGAATCAAGTGCCTCACTAGCTACCTCCCTCAGGCCTTGTAATGTAGGGTCTGAGAGCTCAGCCTGTCTCAACTCTCTCTTTGTAACCCTTCCCAGCTTCCCTTCCACAGGAAGTCTGGTATCCTCTGACAGCAGTGCCTCACTGTCAGCCTGGTACTACTACTCACTTCTGCCCTTGCAGTCACTCTGTCCAAGGGAACATCAGTACCTACAAGCAGCTGTGGTTCACCTTCAGTCTCACTGCTACAGGGTAGCTCCCTCCCTGAAGTAACCACCTCACCAGTCCTGGCTGCAAGTGTGCAGTCTGTCTGGGTCTCCCCCAGGCTATCAGACCCACATGCTTGTCTCCAAGCCTGACTGTGTGTAACTGCATACACACATGGTAATGCATTATCAAAATCATTCCCTATCAGGACATCTGCAGGGATATTCTCAAACACACCTACTTACTTGCTTCCTTTTCCACCCTCCCAGTCAAGATGAACCGTAGCTAAAGGTATTTGGAATTTGGTCCCTCCTAAAGCTCTGACTGGAGTAGACTCCCCAAGCAAGTAGTGCTCCTCTGTAACCATTGCAGGCTTCACAATGGTTAGGTCAGAGGCTGTGTCCCTCTTAGCCATGGCCTCTTTTCCATTCACTAAGATAGGATATAACCTATTTTTGTAGTTTGGTACCTTTGTTGTCTCAAGACAACCTACTGCTGGCATTCTGTTATTCCCACTTACTGGCTTTCCCACCTTACCTCTGTGGACATCTATATGCCACATGGCCCCACTAGTTGCATTTAAAACATTTAACCCTTGGTCCTGGACGTCTACCTGGACTAGTGGCTTCCCCTGTTGGGGCAGTCTGGGCTCCTCACCATGGGTTCCCTTAGACCCATGAGCAGCACTGGGTGTCCCTTTCCTGTGCAGTGATGCCTTGCTTGCTAGGTATAGGTCTCCCTTCTTCCCCAACTCATCTTCAATAGTGCATTGTCTATCAGCTAACCAGATTTTCATGTCCTCAGGAAAAGTGCTAAGGGCCTGTTCCTTCACCAAAAGGTCTGCCAGCCCTTCAAAAGTGGTGACCTGACATCAACTTACCCACCTATGAAAATAAGTGCTTAGTTCAGCAACATATTCACACACACTTTCATCTGCGTTAAGTCTATGCTCAAAAAAATTTTTCTATAAGCTTCAGGTGTTAACTTAAAACACTCTAAAAGACAGTCCTTTACAACACTATAATTTAAACAATTAGTATCAGACAGTTTATAAATTACAGTTTTACAGCTTTACCATGGAGTATGGGGGTCAGGAACTGTACTCAGAGCCCTTGGTCAACATTATACTGTTTACATACGCTTTCAAACATATGAATGAAACTATCAAAATTATCCCCCTCTGTAAATTGTGGAAGAAATTTACTGACCTTTGTTGCTTCTGGGGTTTGGTTACTCCCTCCCCCATTACCTTCATGACTATATCAAAGAGTCAACATCTCCTTTTCATATTTCCTCTGCCTCTCCTTCTCCGCAGCCTCCAGCCATCGCAGTTTCTCATTTTCCTCAGCCTGCAGGCATCGCAGTTTCTCATTTTCCTAAGCCTCCAGATGTCTCAGTCTCTCTGCTGCTTCTATTTCCAAATGCTTGGCCTCCAACGCAAGTCTATAATGCCAGACAAGCCCTCTGTGGAAAGGTTGAACTGTCTATTCTCTGAGAGTTGTACATCTTCAAGGTCAGTCTAATTGTCCTCCTGGTTGCTATTCTATGATGCAGCTGTTACTAAAGCTGCAATCATATTTGCTTTAGTCAGGTTGGCATGCACCAGTCCTTTAGCTTGGCACATTTAAGCCAACTGGCTCCTTGACAGCTTGCCATACTCCTCTGCTGACATGCTTGCCTGCTCTCCCTGACTGACTAAGCTAAAAAATAAATAAATAAAAATAAAACAATTGTGATATGAACTCTGAATGATCACTGATGGCTGATTCAGAGTACAAACACCTTCAGTGACCACTGTACACAGGCTACAGGAATTCAATATCCACACCACTACAAGCCAATTAATATGTGATGCGACTATCTCACCAAAGCAACCAATTAATATATGATGTGGATATCCCACCACATCCAAACAATTAAAATATGATGCCCCTGCATTGGCCCAGTAATAAAGGAGCCTCAACCCTCACCAGTGGCAACAGTGAGGGACATACACAATGGGAGGATGACAAGTACACATACAGTAATGTGTGATTTCCCTTAAGAGCACACCGAGATCACATTCAGTCTGGGGCTGGGTTCTACCTCTTTTCCCAGATCCCCAATAAGACTCCCCACTGGCACAGCTATAGGGTTAAGATCTCAGCTGAGTTGGTCAAGCCAAAACTTCTAGCACCCTCTCTGTCCAATCAGTGCTTCGTATCCCTGCCCAAGTAGCTGACACACACACACACACACACACACACACACACACACACACACACACACACACACACACACACACACACACACTTTGAGATTTGATTTATATGCAAACACACAGACACTCCTGGGGAAGGATGGCACAGGTTTACTAGCTATGCCCCCTTCTACCTAGACTATAAGGTAGTTATCATTGCCACCAACCAGCTCTTTTTCAGCTACTATAAGGCCCATACAAAGGGTAACCAATCCTATTGTGTAATACTACTATTATCCAAATGGTAGTTTTTGACCAAGCGCCAGGGTATTAGAAGTGGCCTGTACAGTGTCACCAAATTCATATGCAAGTACTCTGAGCTTAAATATGTGTCACAAATATCAGCCACAAAGATAGATTTAAATATATTTAATACCTCTAATTCCACTTCCAGTTCTGTCACTTCAATTACCAGACCCACACCTTTTTCACATTCCCTATCTGACTCCACTAACCTCTCAGACCCCTTCATGCTCAAACCTGTCGCTGTTAGTTATATTGCAACTGTCCTCAATAAACTAAAATCTTGTTCTCCCACCCATGATAACCTACCTCCCCAATTCCTTAAGCTCGCTGCTAACTCTATTGCCCTTTCTATCACCATTTTAATCAACATCTCAATCCAAGAATCCACTGTCCCCTCTATTTGGAAGGAATACTTCACTATCCCACTACATAAAGGAGGTAACTCCACAGAACCATCTAATTTTCGTCCCATTGCTATTCTTTCTCCCCTCTCCAAAATTCTTGAAAAGTTTATCCATTCTCAACTGCTTTCCCACCTTACTCAAACCAGTCTTTTAACCAACACCCAGCACAGTTTCAGGGCCAAACACAGTATTAACACTACACTCTTACCCTTCTTTCATACTGTTGCTGAGGCCAGAGACAATAATAAACTTGTGTCCTGCCTCTTCTTAGATCTCTCAAAGGCTTTCGATACTGTCTCTCACAACCTTCTACTTCATAAACTTTCTCAGCTGAACATTTCCATCCCCACTCTAAATTGGTTCTCAAGTTACCTGTCCAGTCACCTACAAGCAGTTAAATGGCAACATTCTTTCTCACCCTTTCTGCCATTTCAGACCGGTGTTCCTCAAGGTTCAATTTTTGGTCCCCTCGTTTTCACCCTCTTCACCAATGACGTACACATTTCCAGCAATCTCTCCTCTATCATACAGTACGCAGATGATTCAACTCTGATCTCCATTTCTGACTCTTATCAATAACCTCCACCATATCACCCAATCTTCATTTCACTCTATTGAGAAGTGGCTCTCCAAAAATCAACTTATCCTGAACCCCTCTAAAACTAAGCTCTTATTATTCCTACCTAAAACTCTAGCCCACCACAAATCCACCTTTCTCATATCCTCTCTAAATGGTACCATCATAACACCAGACTTACACACTAAACTCCGAGGTGTCATCATAGATGACCAGCTCAAACTAGACCTCCACATACTTCATTCCATAAAGAAAACACACCAAAAACTGGGCATGCTATACAGAAACAGCAAATTCCTGACCCCCAACTCAAAACTACTGCTAGCCCAATCTTATCTCCTCCCTGCCCTCCTCTATGGCTCCCCTCTATTTTCCAATCTACAAAATAACCTGCTGGCAAAACTAGACCAAATCTATAACAAAATTGCTAGATTTGTCACCGGCAGCCCCTATAAATCCCATCACTGCTTCGCTCTCATAAAATTACATTGGCTCGAATTCCCACACCTTCTGACCAAATGTCAGCTGATCCAGGCTTTCAGAATTCTTAATTCAAACTCTGACTGTCCATGTCTGTCCAACCTGATCTCCTGGTACACCCCTCCCCGATCCCTGAGCAAATCTGATAAACTCTTACTACAAGTCTATAAACCCAACAAGAACATAGGTAAAATACTCTATAAACACTCCATCTCCCTTACCTGGAACAATCTTCCACTCCATATTAGAAGTCATACTTCCCTTCCTAGCTTCAAACATGACCTGATAGTGTACCTCCATAACAACCCTTTATGCACCTGTTATCATCCTATTTAACCCCTCCCTCTCCACATACCCAATTCTCCACTAAGTTTGATCTATAAGACCTTTTTCCTCTTTCTATAACTTACTTTATCCAACTGCTCTTCTTTCTGTAACCTCCCTCAAGTTCACTACATCCCACCTCTACTACTATCTTCTTTTGCACCATTCCCTCTTCTGACCTACGGTCCCTTGTGCAGTCACCCCTCTCTACTTTTTACTCTCACTCTACTTTCCCTCAATTCTGAAGCCCCTGCTCTTACACATTTCTTCTTCTAGCCACTAATCTAATTATACCTTGTTTCCTTTCATTATATTACCTACAACCTTAACTTCCTTCCTGCTTACATGCTGGATTTGTTATTGTTGTTTCTTCTGTTACAACCTATTGCTACACTTTTTGTATATATAGCTATGTACTATTCCATTGAGTACATTATGTTCTTCTTATCCATTGTAGCCATAAGATTGTTTTACTCTTTAATATTGTTAATTTGTCTCTATTTGTATGTATTTGTATGTCTGTTTGGGGCTTTTCCCCTTGGGTCTCCACTGAAAAAGGGTAAGTTCTTACCCAGATGGACCAACCCAGTTACCAAATGTGAAATAAATAAATAAATAATAAAAGAACAAGACAATGTTCAATAGCAACACAGTGACTTCAGAGTTCAGAATCACAGGAAATATTTTAAAACAACATTGCAGGACAATCTCAAATAAATACAGAAAATTTCTAAAACTAATCTTTACTATATTCCTAACTATATCTAAGAGATACTATGCCCTAAGCCTTACTTACAGACAACACGCATGCAGAAGTGCTGAGCAGATGTTTCTAGGTCCAAGACAAGATACAAAATGCCAAGACTCTATCTGACAGAGTTCTTAAATTAATAATAAACATTACTGCTGGGTTAGCTTGGAAGACATCACTTTTGTCACCTGCCTTCAGTTCCCCGGCTAAACAGATACTAACAGAATTTTTAACATATTTGTGTTAAAAATGCATCTGTCTCAGATGTGCAGCTGCTAGGAAGTCATAAAGCAATAAAACAGCTTTTGCATTTTAAACTTTGTAACTACTACTCCTCTCCAAGACAATAGTAAAACCTCTAGCTCTAGACATTTTCTGCTTCACTGAAACTGAGAGAACACAATCGTAAAACAATTTCAACTTATTTTCTTGAAGTTTTTTTAAGTTAATCTTCTATGTTCCAGCAGGATATGCTGTGGTTACATTCTTGAAGCTCAGTACATAACACACAGTTCTGTATAAATCATATCAATATTCACAAATGACATAGAATTATTTACAAAATTCCAGATGGCTGGGCTGGCAGTGTCTCATCTGGAATACCTGCAAAGGATCAGTTTGGGAATTCTTGGATGGGAGAGTGTGGACGGTGGGTGGGGTGGGGGGAGACAGCCCTGAGGCTGTGCAGAGTCAGCAGGAGAGGAAAAACAACAGGTATCGTGATTCTGTGGCAGACATGGTAATATAGAGACATATGTAAGTCAACCTCCCCACAAGTAAAGTTATCAAGATTTTGTCGAATAGCTATTTATCTGTTTATTATTAGAGTTCCTTAACTGGGACAATCCAACTAGGCAAAACCTATTTTCAACAGAGGCCCAGACAGACAAATTTCAAGACTTGCAAAACAAAAAGGTAAGCAAATACAATATAAAAATAAGATACAACAATATGTACAATGTATGGATGAAATATATAAACAATGTCTGCATACTTAATCAAACTAGTTTGAGAAGCAGCTGTGTGTATCTTATCGACAAATATACAGGAACAAATATTTATATATTGAAATGAAGGACCATGTATGGAGCCTTGCAGGATGCCCACAGCATCAGGTTCTAATTTGGGGGACCATATATGGGGCCTTGCAGGATGCCCACAGTGATAGGTTCTAATTTGGGGGGCCATGTATGGAGCCTTGCAGGATGCCCACAGTGATAGGTTCTAATTTGGACAGCCCATTATATCTGCGTACAACTTGGGTTTTCCCTGTAAGGTAGCTGTTTATGGTTTCTGATGTTAGTCCATGTTCCGACAGTTGGGCAACTAATAAATGGTGAGAGAGATGACGAGTGAGATCCAAGACAAGAGCACTGGCAATTAGTCAGTTTATTTGGTTTAAAGCATATATGCACAGTGAATGCACTTATGTGTGCTCAGTACTGTAGGAGGGTTTGAAAAATGTGTTGGGTTGGAGTTGGCAGTCAGTATTCCTAGCAGAGATTTGAAAGTTGTTGAAGTGACAAGGATTTTTTTTACTACACAAAGAGAATGGTTGTGGGGCAGTAATGAGAACATTCTGCAGAAGTGCCTCCCTTATAGAGTGGTATAATAATAGGGATTTTCCGTGTACATAATTATCTTTCTGAATAGAGTGGTTTACCAGGAACAACACAGGTTATGCTATGTCTCCAACTGTTAGCCCAGCTGCAGCAGAAAAGATTATGTTTAACTGAAGGAGTAATTTGTAAACAACCAACGTACTATTGGTAAAAGTTTGAAAGGATGAGAAGAGTGGGCAACATTTGGATGAGTGGGAGTGGGTGATACAGTGGGTATACAGAAAGCTTTCATAAGGCAGTAAGATCTAGAATTATTTGTCATGCCCTGTGACGTTAGAGATGATGAGGGTTAGAACTGATTTTTAGCTGTATTAATGAGATAGATTATATCCAGAAAGGTGCATGACCGGTTGGAAGTTTTGGTTGCTACTTGGTGAAGTAAATTGTTTTGTTATTTGGTAGAACAGATTTTACTTTATGTTTTCTTTTTTCTACATTCATTTTGCCCAATGATTGGTGACCCTCAAGCTTTCCCCTACTAGATTTCAGCCCATTCTTTCCCCCTCATAGTGGGGGTTTCCCAGAATCACAGGGAATGAGTGCCATCTGGAGGGTTATATGGGCCCATTTCTTGTATGCTGATTAAGAGAGCATTTCTACTCTTCCTAGCACCCACATCTGGGGGGAGAGGAGACATACAGATGCCCAAAATGACTTTCTCATATCACTACATAATGTGCATGTTCTTGTTGTACTGATATACTCTCTGTTTACTGTATCTAGCTATCTAATGGAATGCACACTTCTAGAGGACACCAGATGCTTCCACTAAAACTAAATCAATATAATTTTTCTTCCACTTTATTTTACCCAATAGTTACTTAGCTAACAATAGCATATCCTGCAAATAAACAATAGGAAAGCATATTGCTTAAGCATCCTATTTCTAACAGTAACATCTTATACTAAGTGGAGAGTCTTAAAAAAACAGAACTTGTGTTACAGTCCCTAAAAAACATGGACTTGTCAGTCTCCTAACTTACATCAAGCTTAGTAAGACTTTTTTTCTTTCAGCTACTGCCATTAGGGGTTGCCACAGTGGATCATCTGTTTCCATTTCTTCCAGTCCTCTGCATCTTGCTCTGTCACACCAACCACCTGCATGTCCTCTCTCACCACGTCCATAAATCTTATCTTAGGCCTTCCTCTTTTCCTCTTACCTGGCAGCTCCATCCTTAGTATCCTTCTCCCAATATATTCAGCATCCCTCATCAGTACATGTCCAAACCAATGCAATCTTGCCTTTCTGGCTTTGTCTCCAAACTGTCTAACCTGAGTTGACCCTCTCATATACATACTAATTTCTAGTCCTGTACATCTTCGTCACACCCAATGTAAAATTTAACATCTTTAACTCTGCCACCTCCATCTCTGACTCCTGTCTTTTTCATCAGTGCTACTGCCTCCAACCCATATAACATAGCTGGTCTCATTACCAACTTGTAGACCTTCCCTTTCACTCTTACTGGTACCCATCTGTCACAAGTCACTCCTGGCACTCTTCTACACCTACTCCACCCTGCCTGTACTCTCTTCTTCACCTCTCTTTCACACTCACCATTACTCTGAACCTTTGATCCCAAGTATTTAAACTCATCCACCTTCGCCAGCTCTACTCCCTGCATCCTCACCGTTCCTCTCATTCACACACATATATTTTGTCTTAGTCCTGTTGACCTTCATTCATCTCTACTCTAGAGCATATCTCCACCTCTCCAGGGTCTCCTCAACCTCTTCCCTATTCTCACTATAGATCACAATGTCATCTGCAAACATCAGAGTCCACGAGGATTCCTGTCTGATCTCGTCTGCCAACCTGTCCATCACCATTGCAAATAAGAAAAGGTTCAGAGCTGATCCTTGATGTAATCCTACCTCCACCTTGGAACACACCTGTCACTCCTACCACAGACCTCACCACTACCAGACTGCACTCTTACATATGCTGTACCACTTTTACATACTTCTCTGCCACTCGTGACTTCCTCATACAATGCCACAACTCCTCTCTAGGCACCCTGTCATATGCTTTCTCTAAGTCCACAAAACACAATGCATCTCCTTCTGACCTTGGTACCAATGCACTTCTTCTAAACTGTTCAGGCATCCTCTCACTTTCCAAGATTTCATTTAACAATATGGTTAAAAACTCCACTGACATCTCTCCCAACTACCTCCATGCTTCCACAGGTATGTCATCTGGGCCAACAGCCTTTTCATTCTTCATCCTCTTCATAGCTGTCCTTACATCCTCCTTGCTAATCCATTGCACTTCCTGATTCACTATCCCCACATCATCCAACCTTCTCTCTCTCTCTTAGTACTCTTTCATTCTGCTCAACACAGTCTCCTCGCTTGTGAGAACATTTCTCTCATTATCCTTTATCATCCTAACCTGCTGCACATCTTTCCCAGCTTGGTACCTCTGTCTAGCCAATTGGCACAGGTCCTTTTCTCCCTCCTTAGTGTCCAACCTTTCATACAACTCACCATACGCCTTATCCTTGGCCTTCGCTACCTCTCTCTTCACCATTCTCCTCATCTCCTTGAACTCCTGTTTACTTTCTTCATCTCTCTAACACTCCCACTTCTTAGTAAGACTGTTTATTTCAGTATACTGGCTGACATAGTACTGTCTGCTGCTGTTTTCTTTACTATCACAAATATTGGCATAAAATACAGTTTGCTTGTGGTAGACTAATTAGTCTCTGTAATATTGCCTTAGTAAGCTCACCTTTCTTGTGAATGCAGCTCCACTGATTGTTTCTCTTGAGAATACAATATTCTGTGTGTGGGACCCGCTCAATTCCACACTGATTCTGCTTGGGCTCCAATATACTCCACTACCCCACCCTCTCAATCCTCAATCACTGACACTACACCTACGTTTATTCTTCCCAACCTACACCCACTTAAGACAATTAACCAATAACAACCTCTAGCAACACCTCCCCATCCTCCATCACTAGCTCATTACAGCAGAGTGCACCTCCAGGTGTTTCTGCAGTTGCATCCTACTAGGATCCTCTAGGCGTCAAATATTGCTTGTTCATATTCGCATTAGTAATTCCAAAACCATGCTATATATAAGGTAACACTGATTCTGCTTGGGCTCCAATATACTCCACTACCCCACCCTCTCAATCCTCAACCACTGACACTACACCTACGTTTATTCTTCCCAACCCACACCCACTTAAGACAATTAACCAATAACAACCTCTAGCAACACCTCCCCATCCTCCATCACTAGCTCATTACAGCAGAGTGCACCTCCAGGTGTTTCTGCAGTTGCATCCTACTAGGATCCTCTAGGCGTCAAATATTGCTTGTTCATATTCGCATTAGTAATTCCAAAACCATGCTATATATAAGGTAACAGAGTATTTTATGATGACAGACATAACTGTATTGATATTTATTTATTTGACATTTGTTTACCAGGAAAATCCAACTGGGTATGAGCCCATTTTCAGGGAAGGCCTGGGGAGAAAAGCTCCACAGTGCACATTAAACAGAATTAAAAAACTGAACGATGGTTACAAATATTAAGACTATAACAAAGTCGTACAGTATGTGAAATACAATCAAAGAAAAATAAGCAAAATATAAAGGCAAGCAATAAAGCTGACCATACATTATATACAAGGTAGAAGAGAATTCCTAATCTGCATGGTACATAATGATGCATGAAAAATATATAACAGAATACATAATAGGTCATAAAAGACATATAGTTTTTCTGACAGGCGAACTAGATAGTAAATTTCAGTCAAATTCTGAGATAGATAAAGGTTAGTGTAAGAATATAAAAAAAGGACATTAGAATGTTAAGGAATTAGAGAGGTGAGGCTAGAGAGCTCGTAAAGCAGGAAGGGAAGTTGGATATATCAAGAGAAAGTTTATAAGAGTGTGGAAGAAGGGAATAGAAAAGAGGACTAAGATGGCAAGGAGCATGGGCAGATCCAGTTATTGGTTAGATGCTCTTTCAACCTAGACTTGAAGGAATAGTAGTAGGGTAGAAGTCTGATTGTTCTGGAATGCTACTCCATGATTTGGCAACACAGTGACAGTACAGACTAACCCGTTAGAACTTTGAGGTTTGTAAACAGTAGATACTTGTGACAGGAGCACAGGTCACGAGATGGAATATAGTGTTGAAGTAGTGATGATGTAGTACAGTAATTTGTGAGTTAATGTTAGCTGATTAAAGGTAAGAAGGTGGGGTAGTTCGAGCCAATTTAGGGACTTGAGAACAGAGCAACGGTGAGAGTAGTAGGCCTGCCATGTAGCAAATTTAGCTACTTTATTATAACATTGACTAAGTTTTGCTTTGAGGGAACAGTGAAGACTGGTTAGGATAGGTGAAGCGTATAGAAGGAATGGTAAGAGATAGATGATGGCAAGGGTTACTCTTGTGGAGTTGGAGATGATTTTTTTAGCCCTATACATCATACCAATTTTTTATTATTATTATTATTTTTTTTTAATGACGTTGCTGATATGTAGGTCAAACTTAAGATTGTTGTCAATAGTTACACCTAACAGTTTTGTACATGAACCCACATTGATTAAAGTATTGTTCGGAGAAGTAATAGCAAAGTTAGAGGCATCTGGAGAAAATTGTTTTGGCAAAAATAGTAGAAGTGCAGTTTTTTTGGGTTACGTAGTAAGTGGTTGTTGGTGAACTAGTCAATGGAACTGAATGCTTCTCGAGTTAAACTCTGAGGGTGAGTCCTGGCAGAGCAGATTAATGTATAGTCATCAGCATACTGAATTAGGGTGGCTTGTCTGGTGGCAATATTAAGATGGTTAATAAAAATGTTGAAGAGAAGTGGACCTAGTATTGAGCCTTGCGGTACCCCAGTGCTAACAGGTCAATAAGTAAGTAAGGAGAACATTTTAGAGTTCCATTTGACAGATTGATATCTGTTAGAAAGACAGCTAGTGAACCATTGTAAGGATGTTTTGGTTAAGCCTAGAAGAGATAGTTTTGATGACAGTTGGGGATGGGAGAAAGTATCAAAGGCTTTGGATAGAGACTAGACAACATTTCCTGAGTCACAAGCTTTGTTGACAGTGTAATAAAGGACAGTAGACCAGCGATAGCACTGTGTGCTGGTCTGAATCCACATTAGGTGGGAGAGAGAAAATTACTGTCAAGTAGGTATTGAAGAAGTTGTTTATGGATACATTTTTTACATACACCATTGTGGAGAGGAAGGATGAAGGATTTTTTTCCGCAGGGCGAGGACATAAGACTCCTCGATGGATCTATTAATGATTATTGAAACAGAGTAGGCAATTGAGTCATCAGAAATTTTTAGAAATTTGTTAGGAAGATTGACTGCAAAAGGGGCACATGGCCTGTGCTTGCACAGGATGGATTTGATAAAGGAAGTAGAAACAGGTTGAAGGGAAAATGTGGCGTGACAGGTAATAGAAGGCTGAGAGAGGGTAGAGGGAGATGGAAGGAATTTGTTAGTGATGGAAGCTATGCTGTCAATGAAGTAAGAGTTAAACTGAGTTGCTATGTCGGGGGGGGGGCACTAGCACAGGATGGTTGGGGGGGAGGACTGACTTCCTGGGTTTAGGATTTTTTTGATAGTGTGCCAGAAAGTTTTTGGACTGGATTTCTGCTGATCTTGTGGCTTTGCATAGAACAGTTTTTTGTCTAAATTAACCTACTTCTTTACAAGGTTATGTGGTGCTTTGAAATGGTGTAAATTACTGTGAGTCTTATGTTTAGGTAAGTTGTCCAAGCTTTGTCTGTTTTTTGCATGAGTGATCTGGTATAGATTGAAAGCCAAGGAGTATAGCTGGTTTTGACTCTTTTCCTTCTGGTGGGAGCTAAACTGTCTAAAGTGATTAGGAATGTAGAATTAAATTGTTCAACTGCATCATCTAGTGGTAAGTATTTAAGGAAGATTGAATTGATGGAGTCTAGTTAATTTGTAAATGTCTGCTGGTCAAACTTGGATAGGTTTCATACTGTCTTGTAGGTGTGTTGTCTACATGAATGTGAAATAAGTCTAGTGTATAGATGGGGTGGTGATCACTAATAGAGGCTGGAAGTGTTTTGGATTGAGAGAAATTATTAGGATGGGCGACCAAAATCCAAACAATTATTGAGCACTTTCGGTTTGCGAAACTGGTAAGGTTGGGTGAGTAATTAGATAAGAAAATCCAAACAGGTTTATGCTATTTGTGGAAAATTGTAAGTTAAGTTTCTGCCTGTCAGTGTTGACACCACCTAATATACTTGTTTCTAGAGAGATATTTTGTGATACCCAAGATAGGATACTTTCCAGAGTTGCTAAGCTATTGCCGGGAGTATGTACAAAGCTATAACGCAGATACTTTTATTATTGTTTAATTTAAGGTAGATGATCAGTAGTTCGGCTTTGTCAAAGGAGGGTACGGATTGGTTGTGAGGGGTTAGGGAAATAGAAGCAGGATATATTACTACAATACTGCCTCCTTTTCTTTTATGTGGGTTGGCTCTGAATATATTAAACACTGGAGGAAGTACTTGGGTATTCTTTATGTGTAGTTTAAGCCAGGTTTCAGTGATTACTAATATATCAGGAGATTGTGCAGTAATCCAAGCATGCAACTCTGAAATTTTGTAGCACATGCTATGTGCATTTACGGAGATAAATTTAAGCATATTTTGTGTACCTGGAATATGGGTTGAAGAAGTGAATTTGTGAGATGGGACCAGGGTTAAGGTGGATGTTACCACAGAGCAGAAGTAATTTCAAGATTGTGTAGCAAAAATAAGATTTCATTTTGGTTAAATTGTCAGTAAGTGTAATGTTAAATAGGTACAGCTGCATCTGAAACAGTTTGGGTTTAAAGAAAAAGAAGTTATGTACTTACCATAACATTCCATGTTTGTAGTCCATCTCTCCTACATTCTTGCTGGATGGGTTTGGAGACGATATTTGGCTCCGACTTGGCCGATACTAAAGCTCAAGAGCTTTTATTGGCTCGAGGCTAACCCCTATCCCATGGTGCCTCACAGCAATTCCCGAGTTTTTGTTTGCAAGAAAGCAATAAGTACCTATCAGGTAAGAAATATCAGAGCTGCATATATACAGACAAAGGATTCTGTAAAATAATCCATGCCAGGTGGACAACAAATGAAAACCAGGTCAGACAGCACCATTATAGTCCACCAGATCCTCCAGAAACAGGAAGGGGGTTGGAGGGAGGGACGCAAGAATGTAGGCGAGATGGACTACAAACATGGAACGTTATGGTAAGTACATAACTTCTTTATGTTATGTATTCCTATCCCTCCGTAATTCTTGCTGGATAGGACAGCATCCCTAGCACCTATATCCCTGGTGGCTCAAGCAAAGAGACTCTTCAATACAGTGGACCCAAAGGAAGACCTGTCCTGGGAGGCCAAATCCAATTTGTAATGAGTGACAAAAGTATGTGGTCTTGCCCAAGTAGCTGCTGCGCAAATAGTATCAATTGGGAGGCTAGATCTAAAGGCACATGTGGTAGATACAGCTCTAGTAGAATGGCCTTTGACTTTGATGGGTAATTGTTTGCCAGCTGATTGATAGGCAAAGGAAATGTGATCCAAAATCCATTTTGAAAGAGTAACCTTGGAAACAGGCAAGCCCTTCTTCTTGTCAGAAAAGGAAACAAATAATTGATCTGATTTTTCTGAATTCTTTAGTCCTGTGTAAATAAAATCTGAGAATTCTGTGAACGTCTAACTGGTGTAGTCTATACTCAGATTTATTAGAGTGGTTTAGAAAAAACACTGGTAGCTCAATAGTAGTGTTCAGCTTGTGCTCTGAGTATATCTTGGGAAGAAAGGAAGGGTTTGTCCTGAGTGAGACTATATCTTTGTGAAACATTATGTAAGGAGGTCGAGTAGTAAGTGCTTGCAGTTCTGAGACTCTCCTAGCAGATGCTATGGCTACTAAGAATAGTGTTTTCCTGGACAACAATTTTAGATCTGATGAAGAGGAGGGCTCAAAAGGTGCAGACATTAAAGATGAAAGGACTAAGTTTATGTCCCAGGGTTCTAATGGCTGTTTGATTGCAGGCCTGAGAAGAAGAACTGCTTTTAAGAAGGTCTTGCACAAGGAGTGTGACATGATTGGATTTCCCATTAAGCCAAAATGGAAATTGGAAATGGCAGCTAACTGAACTCTAACTGTAGCAGCTGTAGCTCCTTCATGAAAAATTGACGCTAGGAAGGACAAGATAGATTCTATAGGAGCCATATATGGATCTAAGCCCTGGTTTGTAGCCCAAATCGAAAACCTTTTCCATTTGCTGGAGTATAGTTTCTGAGTGGAAAGTTTATGGGATGAAATTAGAATGTGTTTGACAGAAGGAGATAGGGGAATACACCTGGCTATTTGTGAAACTGGAGCAGCCATGCTGTTAATTTGAGGGTGTGGATGGTGGGGTGGAACTGTCCTGATTGATGAATCAGGAGGTCTGGAGATGAGTCCAGAATCCATGGTTCCTCCAAAAGGTAGGGCTACAGGAAGGGAAACCATATTTGTCGAGGCCAGTAAGGAGCAATGAGGATCAGGGATCTCCTCAACTCTTTTGCTTTCTGTATTACCTTTGGGATGAGAGGAAAAGGTGGAAAGGCATAAAGAAGTCCTAGGGGTCAATAGTGGACTAGAGCATCCCTGGGTGACATCCCGGGATGGGGAATGAGGGCAAAGTAGCTGCTGCTGCATTTGGTGTTCAGGTGATTGTTGAATAGGCCCAGCAAGGCTGGCCCCATCTGTGAAAGATCTCTTTCGCAACTTCTGGATTTAGGGACCACTCATGAGGCATCAGAATTGCTCAGATGAGTTTGTCTGCTATTACGTTGGATTTCCCTGGGATGTGCATTGCTACCAGGAAGCGTTGAGTATC
Source organism: Protopterus annectens (assembly GCF_019279795.1). Lineage (NCBI taxonomy): Eukaryota > Metazoa > Chordata > Ceratodontiformes > Protopteridae > Protopterus > Protopterus annectens. The sequence goes on from NC_056741.1 coordinate 1,560,210,723, forward strand.
CATCACCCATTTCCAAACTCTTAAGGCCCCTCTACAAAGCGGGTAAGATTTGGTTCCCCCTTGCTTGTTTATGTTCCACATGACAGACATGTCTGACGGAATCGCAATTGTCCCAGTGGAAAGGGAGCTGTGAAGTGCTTGCAACGCATACAGCACTGCTCTCATCTCCAGAAAATTGATGTGCAAATAGTACTCGTGGTTCTGCCAAGTACCTTAGACTGTCATTCCCAGATAATGTCCCCCCCCCCTATCTGGGAAGTGTCCATGGTCAAAACTGCTTTCTCTTGGGGAGGAACAAGTGGACGACCTAGGAAAAGCTGTTCTGTGTGCAACCACCATGTCAAATCCTTCTTGCAGGTGTTTGTTATAGAAATCTGATGAGACAATGGAAGGTCTTGCATCGACCATTAGGCAAATAACAGCCACTGAAGTACCTTATGTGTAGATGATCAAGAGGAACTAGTAGGATGGAGGAAGCCATAGTCCCTAGGACTTGAAGGACTACTCTGGCCTGAACTTTTTGTTTGTTTAGTAAGGATCTGACTTGACTGCGTAGAGACTCTACTCTTTCTGGTGTGAGTCTTGCTGACATGGTGGTTGTGTCTATTTCTGAGCCTGAAAATATAATGTGCTGTGAAGGTGATAAGGCTGACTTTAAGTTGACTATGATGCCTAGACAGGCACACAAGGATAGTGTCTCGTCCCTGGCTCTGATGAGTTGATTCTTGGTGGTAGCAGTGAGGACCCAGTCGTCTAGGTAAGGAAACACCTGGAATCCTTGACGTCTTAAGTGAGCCATAACCACTGCCATGCATTTGGGGTACACGCTGGGGGCTGTAGTGAGACCAAAGGACAGTGTTCTAAACTAAAAATTACTGGCTCCCAGCCAGAAGCGTAAGTGTCTCCTGGAGCGCCTGTCCATTTTGATGTGGTAGTATGTGTCCTGGAGATCAATTGAGCACATGCAGTTGCCTTTCCCAATAAAGCGAAATATCGACTGCAGGGTGATCATTTGGAACTTCGATTTCTTTACAGACTTGTTGAGCCTGCTGAGATCTAGAATTGATCTCCAGTCCCCTGTCTTTTTCGGAACTAAAAAGAATTGAGAGTAAGTTCCAGATCCTACTTGCTCTGTGGGGACTTCTTGGATGACTCTTTTTTGCAGCAATGAGATGACCTCTAATGTTGCACGGACTAGTTGGATGGGTGGTATGTCTGGTAGAGACCAGTTTGTTGGGGGTTCGGAAACAAAGGGGATCAGGTAACCTCTGGATATTATGGTGTGTACCCAGTGATCATTTGAGATGGTTAACTAGGTGCTTGGGTACAATGATAGATGATCCCCGACTGCCTCCAGAGACAGACAGTCGGGCAACCCCTCAGGGGCGATGGAAGGGACAATCAGAGAAAGTTTCTCTGTCTCCCTGATATTGCAGACCTCTTCTGCTGTGAGGGTGGCATCTTCCATTATATCCTCCCTCTCTGCCTCTAGGAGAGGGATGACCTTGTGCCTGTGGGAATCCTTTTTGGGATTTATGGAACTACATTTTTCCCTCCTGTATTACCCTTGGGATAGGATCTAGAGACGGGAAGGAGAAACAGACTCCAACAGCAGATAAGGTTTTCTTTCCTGCTCGCACCTAGTCAAAGTCTCTTTTGCTTGGGTTCCAAAGAGATGAACCATCAAAGGAGACATTAGTGAAGGAAGACTTGAAGGACTCCATGAAATTACAACACATCCAAGAATGTCTCCTGAGGGATATTCCTGCTGCGGTTGCCCTACTTACTCCATCTGCTGCATACGATATTAGCCTCATGGAGGAGTTAACTATGGAAGTAAGGGTGGAGAGCTGCGCAGAAACCTTATCCATGGAACCTGGAGCTATTAAACCCTGGAGGGTAGCTCCTAACTCCTTCAAGAGATCCCTCTGAAGATGAGTAAAATGGGTAAGTTAATTCAGCGATCTTAATGTAAATGCTGCTGAAGAGAAGGAATGCTTCCCATACCTATCCATCATCCTGGACTCATTGTTAGGAGGATGGATATTAGAAGATGTTTCGGATAACTCCTTCTTGGTGGCCGCTGCTACCACCATAGCATCAACGGGAACTCCTTTACTAAGGAAAGTATTATCCTCAGGTGCTGTCATAAATTTATTTGGCCTCCTCAGGAAGGGCTCCACTGAGTCTGGGGAGGTCCAGGCTTTCCGCGATATCACCCCCCAAGAGTTGGTCATAAGGCGGTGTCACCCAGGAGGTGGAAGGTCGGGAACCAAAGGCCTCAAGATACACTAATTCATCCTCAGTAGGGTTAGAGGTCTTCCAATTACCCCTCTGTCTAAGGATTTCTAGGATGTCAGAAAAGGAGACATCCTCAGAGGGGGGATCTAGGGGACCCTTCTGATTCCTCTAAATCAGTGTCCGAAGTGACAGACCCAGGTGAATCAACATGCTTCCTCTTACACAGCCTCTTCTGAGGGAGCTCTCCAGTGGGATAATCTGGGGAAGTCTTGGAAGAGGGGGCATCTCCAACAGGGGCTACTTGGGCCTCTGGTACCCTATGCTGTGGGGGTGGTAGGGGGGAAAGAGGTTGCTATCTGCTGCTGGTGGAACACAGGTTCCAAAGGTATGGCTTTAGCAGAAGACAAAGCCTTCTCTATAGCTTTGAAAGCCTTTCCTCCCCGCTCCGAAGAAGACCTCTGCTGTGAGTGGATGGATGGTCAACTCCTAGGAAGGGGGAACAGCTCCGAAGCAGAAGTGGGAGCCGAGCTGATCCGAGCCAAGACACTGAGGGGGAGGATCAGTTCTGAAGAGAAGCCCGGGTGACTGTCCCCCTCAGAGTTGACTAGAGAGTGTCGACTCCCAGATCCCTCGGCTCCAGACTAAGCCACCGAGGACAGAGTAATTAGTTCTGAGGAAGCAGGTTGAATCCTCGGAACTGACGGGACCAAGACAGAAAAACCTGAAGTAATAGGCTCTGAGAGTGAAACAGTCAGAGGACGAACAGTGGCAGGTAAGGGGGTCGGCTCAGAAGCCTTTGGGTGCGGAGGGGCCAATTTTCCTGCCAAAGCTGGATCTAAAAGCAACCTCTTCACCACCTGCTCGATGTCTTCATCTGATAGAGTCCTGGAGGATCTGGTGGAGACAGAAGGAGATCTCCTCCTCTCCAAAATAGGAGATCTCAAGGTGGGTGACACAACATCAATATTCATTAATATATTTGGTACCAAAGTTTGCCTCGGCACTGAGGAGACCGACTGCACCGAAATGGACGAAGCTGAATTGGAGCCAGAATTCCTTGGTCTTTTTCGACGGCTGGGGCCGAAGAGTTTCTCTTAGAAGATTTAGGAGCTGCCTGACTGAGTTCCAGCTGTTCCTGGAAGGAACTGGTCATAAAACCTCTAGCAATAAGTTTTCTCTTCCTCTCATTTAAGACCCTGCTGCTAAACGCATGGCAAAAAGTGCAGGGCTCTTGCAAATGAGCTTCACCTAGACAGTACATGCAACAGGTGTGACTGTCTGTCAGAGACATTTTCTGGGAGTTCTGGGAGCATCTATCACACTTCTTAAACCCCAAAGGGTGATTATGCTACTGCTCTCTGTCCTTATCTTTAGACATTTCGACTACAAGGTAGACTAGCTAGACAAACAACAAAAACAGTGATACTAAGTACTAACAAAAAAGTAGTACAGAAGAAAGGGGTATATAACTTTTTTTTTACACACACACACACACACATACATACACACACACACACACACACACACATACACACACACACACACACACACACACACACACACACACACACACACACACACACATACACACACACACACACACACACACACACACACACACACACACACACACACACACACATACACACACACACATACACACACACACATACACACACACACACACACACACATACACACACACACACACACACACACACACACACACACACACACACACACACACACACACACACACAGGGAGGAAAGGCCCTCTAACTTAAATGGGCACTACGGCCCTCTAACTTAAATGGGCCATACAATCCTTGGGGAAGAATAGGGGTCAGAAACTCTCAAAAACAGTCATACAAGAGATAAATATTATTTAAGACTGTAAAGGATTGAAAAAAAGTCAAGAAAAAGGACTAAATTTTGTAAATAAAGTGTTACTTGGCCAACAAGCCAGTAAGACACAACCTCGAAGCTTTCGCGGCAAACGAGATCTGGGGAATTACCATGAGGCACCACGGGATAGGGGTTAGCCTCGAGCCTGTAAAAGCTCTCGAGCTTTAGTATCCACCGAGTCGAAGACAAATATCAGCTCCGAAACCATTCAGCAAGAATTACGGTGAGATAGGACTACATAACATCAGTATATTTTCTGTGTGTAAGAGATGAGCAGTGATGGGTAGGGAGTAGTGATTTGACCTCTTGTCAGTGAGAATTTGTTAGAACTGTAAGTTTGTAAATTAATTTTTTAAAGGTTCAAGCTACACCTACAAGGAGTTAACAGTACACACTCAAAAGAGCTGTGCTGGAGGGAATGAGTTAAGTCCTCTACCCTAATACTCTTGCAGCCTTGAATAATACACCCTAACCACCCTAAACATACACTACACAATAACTTAGCAATCCTACACTTCAGCAAACACTAACACCACTATCATGAAGTACATGACATACCTTACATTTCGTTTAAGAGCAACGCTTTCTTTGCTATCACCATAACACTACACACCCAGTTTCTCTCCCACAGATCCACAACCACAACAGTAGTCTAACACACTACATTTCTCACTATATCTCCTGAACTATATGCATACTCACTAAACACATGCATCTTTAAACACTTAAAGATCAGTAAGTTATCATTCCCTAACTACCTATATACATACAAATAAAAAGCCTAGATATTTCTACACATAGCTGCATACCATAACTAAGCTGGTCCAAAGTGGGGACATCCACCCCAATCCTGCCCCAAGCATCAGTATACAGTCAGAACCATCCACACCCCTTCAGAACAATATAACTCCTCTCCCAAACTGCAATTCAGTTCACAACCTATTTCTCCTGAATGTAAATTTTCAAAGTATATACAACAAGACCCATGATCTCCACTCACCTATCTCACACTGTAACCCCAACATACTTATTGCTACTGAAACCCAGCTAAAAACAGACATAACTAGTAACAAAATACTCCCCCTTGATATAACATAATCAGGTCCGACAGACAAATGAAAAGAGGAGGTGGAGTAGCAATCATTTTTAAAAATACCCTAGAAGTAATCCAACATCCTTAAACTACCCCAAAATTTCAAAAAGTGAAATTCTCATTACCAAGCTCAAACTCAGTAACAGTAAATTAATCTGCCTAATAGGACTATGCATTCCCCCTGGAAACAGTCTAGCCACAAATGAAGAAGTTATTCAGTGGCTGTATCAAATTATAAAAAAGACCATAATCTTAGGTGATGTAAAAACTGACTAGAAATAAAAAACAAATACCTCACTTGACCTAAACTTATTTAGATTCTTACAACCATTAAATGTCACTACCAAGACCAAAAAAACATCTAGAAAAGAAACCACACTAGATTGGATTCTTTCAAATAACCCTCACAACATCAATGCCACAGTAACCTTACCAGACCGTATTAGTTACCATCTACCCACCTACACTATCAGATGCAGCTCAACATTCAGAAGCAAGTAACATACAAATAAGTTCATAATCTACAGAATTTCAACCCTGAACACTTTATATCACCTTCAAAGCAATATAACTGGAACAGCCTTAAAACATTGTCACTAGATGAAGCAGTTATTCATTTTAATCATATCCTCCTAACCATCCTAAATAAGCAGGCCCCACTCAGAAACAAGAAAGTCATATCCATTCCAGCACCCTGGCTAACAAAGACTATGAAGCAACTACTGTTAAATACAGACCAGGCCTGGAAAACATATACAAAAAGTAAAACTCAATTAACCCTGCAGAATTATAGATATCTCAGAAATCTCACAAAAAATAGTTAGACAAGAAAGAATATTTTACAAACCTAAAAAATACCCATCCAAATAACCTCAAGCTGTACTGGCAGTCATTAAAGTCACTGCTGAACCCTGGGCAGCCCTCTAACCCCCAACCCACCACAACTTCTAAATACCCAGGTAATACAACAAATCAATTCAACACCCACTTTGTAAATTCTATCTGTTCACTTGCTAAATAAAACTTTATATCATCGCTCACTATTCCACACCTCCCTACCAACAACAAAGTACTCTTTAAGCTTGATAGTTTTCTCACCTCAACAATAAAAAAATACCTACAAAAAATGAAACCAACCACTTTGGCAGCTGGCAAATTACCTGCAGAGTACCTCAAAATAGCAGCAGAAGCTATAGCATTCCCAATCTCCAAACTTACAAATAGAGCCACAAAAGAAAATCACATCCCCAACATCTAGAAAATATCACACATCATAACCCTACATAAAAGTGAAAATTCTACTGACCTAACCAACTACTGTCCAATAACCATCCTCCCTCCTCTATCCAAGATATAAGAAAAATGTATCAATACGCATTTGCTCAAATACCTCACCAACCATAACCTACTCTCCTTAACTCAGTATGGCTTTTGGCCTAACCATAGCACCACTACTGCCCTATTAAACTTTACACAGTTAATCAACTCTGAAACAATGGCAACCTAGTCTCAACAGTCTTCCTAGACCTGTCAAAAGCATTCAGTACTATGTCACACTGGAAACCCCTTGATGAACTAGTCTCTCGAGGCCTCGATACCCCATCACTAACATGGTTCCACAGCTACTCATCCAATGGGAAACAAGCTGAGAAATGGCAACAAGATTATTCTGATTTCCTCACAGTCACAGCTGGTGTCCCTCAGGGATCATTTCTAGGACCCCCTACTTTTCAGTATCTGTATCAATAATCTACACTTCACCACTAAACCAGCTACCCTGGTACAGTATGCAGATGACACCACTCTCATCTACTCAGCCCAAACACTAGCCTCCCTTTAAGAAAATATCCAAAAGGCCTCCCTAGCTATAGAATTCTGACTAGATAGTTCAGACTTGCTCTTAAATTCTAAAAAAAACTGATGTTTTCCATCCCTACTATTCAAGCCAAAAACAATCTTTTTATATCCTATCAGATAACAAAACAAAATTAGAATGTGTCATACAGACAAATCTCCTTGGAGTAATACTTGAATATGAGCTCAGATATGGCCAACACCTTCTCCTAGCCATCAAGAAAATAAACTGGAAACTAGGATCCCTCTACAGGGATAGGAAGTTCCTCACTAATAACTCAAGAGAAAACATATCACAAACATACCTAGTTCCATCCCTACTCTATGCTTCACCTATCTTTACACATTTTAACAATAAATAATAAACTAGACAGCTTATAACAAAATTGCAAAATTTGCAACAAATAGTCCTCCAGAAAACAAAACAGCACTGCATAGCACTGAAAAGCTTTAACTGGTTAGAACATAAAAAAACACCTCAACTATCATCAACTTATTCCAACCCATAAACTAATAAACTCCCCAGAAAAATATCCAGGTCCAAAATGAAGACTACAACCCTATATCACTAATAGAGCCCTATGACCACCAACAAAGCTTTTCTATCCATCACAAAATCAAACAGCAGCATAGGAAAGTCGTGAAACTAACCAGATGGCAAAAATCTGGAACCAAATCCCCCCTGAAATAAGACAAGTAGACAAACTGCATGGCTTCTAAACATTACTAAAGAAACACCTGCTAAATAACTGGTTGTGCTCATGCACTATCCCAGCCCCCCCCCCCCACTCAAACTAAAGTCCACCATCAATGTTAACTATTTTTACTTAACCTTTCTTTACCCAAATCTGACACATAACTTTCTATCTCCCACAGCTCTCATTTACACTATTCTTATATATTCTTATGCAGACAGCCACTCCACCCTCTACCTACTTTCTCTCCTACAAAATTTCCATTTTCCAGGTAACTACCACTACCTCTATTTTCTTTAATACAGGTCTATACAAGTGCTCTACCTCAGTCTATCTAATGTTTCATATAACTACTTCTCATCAAGTTCTACCTCCTGCTAAATCCCTTGCTGCCTTTGTTACACTTCACTGCACTTCCAGCTGATAAGCACATTACATAATACATCCACTATCTATGTAATTTCTCTGTAACCAACTACCTCATAAAAGAAAAAAAATATTTCCTTAAATCCACAGGCTACTGCATGTAATATAATGTGATCTAGATGTATTCATATAGGATCATAGGAAGTTACTAGACTATTGGCCCTGAGGTCCTTATTAGCCTAGCCAAGAGTTTAGCTAGTGTTTAGACAAGTCAGCACCTGATGCCCCTGTCCAGCAGGGACATGGGTGGAATCCCAGGGGGTGTATTTCCTGTCTCCCATTCAGTTATCCAGGTTGCGCTTAAAAAGGGCTAAAGAGGTAATCTGCTTAACATGGAGAGGGAGTCTCTTCCACAGATGCCAACAAGTCCTATTGATGCCATAGACCAGGTTAAGGCTGCACGTGAGGGTTACTCAAGTGGAGCTTGACTTACGGGTATGCAGCAGTCCCATCAAGGTGGAGTCCGAGATCGCTTTCTATGCCAGACAAAGATCAGCTCTGAGGAGTCTGTATGAAATTGAGTAGAAGGATAGGGTTTTTAGCCTATCTGTGTATGGCAGATGTTTGAGGCCCTGGATTCTCCTGGTGATGAACCTCTGTGGTCTCTCCAGCTGCTGTATGTGCTTTGCAAGGTACATGCCGAAAGTGGCATTGTACTCAATAATGGGCCTTATAAGAAGAATACAGGCATGTTATTACCTCCTTGTCCCTGGATGAGATACCCTTACTTATGAGATGGGCCATGTAGAAAGCCTTCAGTACAACTGAAGCAACATGGTGGTCAAAAGTCAGGTTATCAACTTGGATGCCCAAATCCCTCACAACTGATTGAGTGCTTAGGACATTGTTATTAACATGATAATTTGTGGGAAAGTCACTTTCCCAAAGGGATGAGGATGCATTTTTTAGTATTTAGCTTAAGGCCATGTTTCTGGGACCAGTCATTTGTTTGGGTGAGACCCCCTTAGAGGACGTCCACATCACTAGGGGAATTTATGACAGCTCTCAGCTTGCAGTCATCTGCAAACATGGTCAGCCATAGCCCACTGCTTTTGGTCTGCACCTCAGAAAATAAATCCCAAATAACAGAGGCCCCAAGACCGAACACTGGGGTACGCCACTCATAACAGTTCTACTACTTAAGGTGGCTTCCCCTATTTTGTCTAGGTGGGCTCTATCAGTGAGCCAATTTCCTACCCATTTGGTAACATACGGATTGATGCTTAGTTGAGAGAGTTGATCTATTATGCCCAAGTGGGGAATAGTGCTGAAGGCTTTCTCCAGGTCAAGGTAGGTGGTGTGCACCATCTTCCCTTCATCCATGGCTTTGGTGATTGTCTCAAAGAAGTCAACCAAATTTAACACACATGACCACCCCTTGACGAAGCTAAACTGTGTGGGATCAAGTGTTTGAAGGTTGCCAATGTCCTTGTTAATGAGGTCCATGATAATCCGTTCTATGCCCTTGCAGATCAGGCTAGTTAGGCTGATGGGTCTATAATTTCCTGGATTGATGGATGCTTCACCTTTGTGCAAAGGGGGTGACAATGGCTGTCCTCCACTCAGCTGGGATGAAGCCGGTACTCAGGCTTTAGTTGAATAGGGCGCCTCATGGTGCTGCAAGTTCATGCCTGAGTTCATGTAGGATGCAGCCTGGGATGTTATCGGGTCTCATGGAGGCTGTATATTTTGCCTTTGAGAGAGCAGTGATGACCTGTTCCCTAGATATAAGGGGAAAGGGGTAGGTACTGGGGATATCCTGATTTACTGACGGAGGGGGGGACAGAAGATGAAGTTTTCAATTAATCTGTCACCCAGTAAGTTTGCTATATTTACGGCTTTATTATATGTGGTGTCCTTGGCCACCAGTTCTGAGCAAATCTGGATGCTTCCATTTAGGTTGTGGACATATGTGAAGAAGGCCTTATGATTGTCTCTAGCAGGTGTGGCCAATTTGGACTCGAAGTTTGCTTTGGAGGATTTCACTAGTGCACTTATTTGCTTGTTCATGCTACAGAGAGATTGCTTCCAATTGGGCACCTGCTCCTTCTTGGTCCTGGACAGCAATTTTTTCCTTTAGTTATAGAGTTTATTTATAACAGATGTCCACCAGACAGGTCTACTCTTTCTTGCGAAGGATGATTTATTCCTGTCGGATATCCTGATTCCACGCATCTGTATAAATACTCATATAGTGCTTTGGTGTAGTTTTGGATATTGGTGCCAGTTCCTACAGAGGGGGACAGAGCTGCGAAGCTGTTTATACCATCCCTCAGGAGGCTGTAATCAGCTTTGGAGAAGTTTTTTGTTTGACCCTAGCTAGAGAGAGGTCGGGGGAGATGGTGACTTTGAAAGTGATCGCTTTATGGTCAGATCTTACCAGGGAGGATGATACTGTAGAGATGCTGCAGTGGTTACTCATGTTGGTTAATACCAAGTCCAAGATATCTTCACCTCTTGTGGGAGTATCGACTAACTGTTCCAAGGCATTTGCATTGACAAAATCAAGGAATCTCTAGGCATTTTTGTTCTGGTATGAGTAGTTCTTCCAGTCTAGGTTTGGGTAGTTAAAGTCACCCAGGATCAGATTCAAAGAGGCCCAGATAGGTGGATTGGGCATCTTGAGTCAGATTTGGGGACCGGTAGCCAACCATGATTTGAATAGGGGTCCTGTCAATGGTTAACTGCACCTGGAGTGTCTCCTGTGTGTCATACTGTTTGACTAGCATGAAGGTGTGTATGTCTTCAATATATATGGAAACTCTACCTCCTTTGGCTTTACTGCCCACAGTTTGGGGCCTAAATGTATGATAGAATGAGTAACCAGGTAAGGCTGGAGTGCTCTCTGCAGCTTTGAACCAGGTTTCTGTAACTGCACAGATGTCAGCATTTTCATTAGTTAAGAATGCTTGCAATGAGTGCAGTTTATGTTTAGACGGCTAGCGTTTAGCAGCATGACCTTTAATTTGCATTTTCTTGACATTTTTATGTTGGTAGTTTTAACCTCATCACTTTTCCTAAAAAAGGCACTTTGGGGGATATATGAGCCTTTGCCAGAAACCTGAAGCCCAAGTGAGACAGATGGAGGCCATCTCTGGCATCATGGTCTGTCGATCATATCTTCCCAGGCTGTCAGGTACTGGATCCCCCTGAAATGACACCAGAAACTAAGCCAATTGTTAAAGTCAATCATTTTCTGTTTGTATTGAGACATTATTCTGGGTGACGGTAGAATGCTGCTTAAGGCTAGGGACATACCCGTGTTTTCATGTATACTCAATGTATTTTATAAAATCTCTGTCTTTAAATGTATTTGTCTAATATGTGGAGCTTTTCTCATCGGGCCTCCACTGAAACTGGGATAAACCCTTGTTGGTATTTTATAGAAAACCAAGAGAAATAAATTATAATGTCCATTCGCTCCTGGCAGCTTCATCAGCTGTATGAGCCACTACTTGAAACTGGGTCTTACTCTGGGCTTTGTCCCTCTGTGCCATTTAATCTGACACGGTTTTTATTTCAAGGTTTACAGTATAGTTAAAATTGTTTCAGAAGCATGGTACTGACTCCAAGCTTCTCCTCGCTGATTCATTAATGTTTTAGTATTTGCTGTCAGCTAAGAGGCTGACTTTGTATCGTTCTCCACCAGAGTGGGGTTAAAATATTTAGCACTTCTACGAATTACCTGTTAAATTGGGAAACTGCCTCATATAGCAGTATTATTAGGTGGGTTCCACTTACATCTCTTTAAAATGTCCAAGCAGAAGGTTAGAAAAATTTGTAGTAATTCTGATCAATTTAAAATTTTGTACTCTAGCAATTTTGGTGCATTACCACATTCCTAATACTGTATTTGACTAATTTAAGGAATCTGACATTATTTCTGCATATGAAATTGGGCTATTATGTTTTTTTTATTTTGGTTAAACATTTGCATTAAATTTTTAAATAAAACTGAGAATAAAGGGTTAGGTTGGGTGAACAAAAGAATAGAAGGGATAAAATGCCCCCAGTCAGGCAATTTATAAATAAATCTTGTACATAAAGTGGGGCAAACATTTAAATTCGAACTTAGATAAAACCTCTATATCATTAAAATAATGTTCAACACATATGCATGACTGAACAATGAGAAAGTATGCTAAAGTTAAACCAATGCTTAAGCTTCTTACCAGATATGTACCCATTCTTATGTAACCGTAATTCCTTTTGGCATGCATCTTAATTAATTTTGTCAGAAATATTAAAAAGGGTGACTGCATCTCTCTCCAGTGTTTAATAACGCATTTCCTTGTTAAAGTAAAAGTAAGGCATGCAAGTTGGGCACTGAACTGGGTGGGGGGGGTGGATGCCATAGAGCTTCACAGTATCAGAAATTATAGTTTCACTTTTATAAAATAAGGAAAATAATTCATGTTTAGCTCTTCAAAGGTAAATTTCTTTGGAGCAAGTAGCCAAAATATGAGACCAGTCACGTTTAGCATTATAAGTACGTCTCCAGCAACTATCTGGAACAATAGGATACAGCTTATAAAAAACAGGATACATTTTACATAATTTACCTGATGTTAAAAATGACAGACATGAATTTCCAAGAAAATAATCATATTTAAAAACATCAATAAAGATGGACTTAAATGTATTTGATTCATAAAGAAATGAGACAGATTATGTTCCATAATTACCATAGTTTTAGATTATCATAATTTGGATACTGATTACACAAAATGCCTAAGTGATTTGTACCTGCAAGAATTAGATCATACTCTATAAACTGAATACAGAACAATTTTCTGCCCGTTGTCAACTTAAGGGGGTAGCCAAAGAAATAGTTTTTTTCTGTTACAGCTTTTATTTTGTTCCATATGAGAATACCTTTTTGGAAGGAACTGTAAGTCAGGTAAGGCCTATGTCTTATACATTTAACATGCATTTTAGTTCTTTCTTTAAAAACCTGTAAAACAAATTCTAAACAAGCAATCTAACATTTCTTCTAGAAATAATTAAAGGATCGTGGTCATCAATTCTAAAATTTCTCAGTAAGCTGAATTTAGGAAAATGACCCAAAAACCTAGAAACACATTTTTTTTCTTTGATAAGAGGGAAATGTTTAAAAGATAGGCAGATTAGCTTGGACTGAAAAAAAAAATCATATTTTTTAAGGTGAACTTCAGTATGACAACTTTTTCTTATCCTGGCTATTATTTTTAAAGATGATATTATAGCTCTTACTACTATAAAAACTAGAAGTATATTGTTCACAACAGATTAATATAAAAAGGGAACAAAGCAAGATTGTCCTGTACTCCTCTCTTACCTGTTTTAGCAACTGAGCCATTTATGAACTCATTGAGACAAAACCAATTTCTAGAAGAGTACATCTAACTTTGTATATTTAGTAATTCATTTAAAGATTTATTGAAGCCTAAATATATACTGAAAATATAGCAGATTATATTTTATTCAGTTAAAATAAAGGTAGCTTTTGAGAGGAAAATTATAAATATAGCTGGAACTGAAAATGTTTATATCATTTGGGTTTAATACTGTTTAAAATCAAGTTTTTATTGTACAACTTGCTTATGATATTAAATGTTTCAAAGAAATAACATCTAAATGGAATACATCGTTCTTTACATTTGAACTTAGATTAAACGTAAATAAAATAATACTTTTATTTAGTATGCTAAATTTAACCCACATAACTTCCTTCAATCCTTATAAAACACAGTACACACTGCAGTAAAATTTCCACTCTATCTCAATTGCAAAAGGACCAATCTTCAAAGATATTGAACAAGGCTTATAATAAAATTTTAGGATCATATTAAGATGTGGGAGAGATATGTTAATAGGGTTTTCAGACAATGCTTCCTTAGTAGTAACTTCCATTTTTAAGATAGAGGTACAGTGGATAGATGGAGCTTGCTCAGTGAAAAGAGATATTTGAAATCACATTGGAAGAGAAGAATCTGAACATGAACACTCAGTCAACAGACATAATTAATATGCTACAGGTTATACTCAATTTACAATATTCTGTGTCTATACCTACAAAATACAGATTTAATTCAATACTAAAATGTTTATTATTGTTATTATTAAGAATTTTACATGTAAATGCACACTACATTTGATCTTAGCAAACAAGGCCTGGAAGGTCTGGTTTAAAATGGATTTTCAAAATACTTTCCATTTTCTTCACTAGAGAACTTATAGAAAGTACTAATTTTGAAAAGAAATAAGAAAGACAAGAAGATGACAGAATTTACATTTTGGTTTAACTACTTAAAAGGAACTACTGTTTTGTTGCTAGATAATATAACTCATAAATACAGATTAAACACAATGGATTGCTTAACCATAAAAAAGTATCAGACTACGTACATCTAGTATAAATTATTACAGATAATGATTTGGAAAAAATCTTAAACTACTAAAATATTAATGACAATATTATCAAAGAAACCTCTAAAAATTTCATACCAGATCATAGGACACTAGGCTATTAGCACTAGAGCCTTTTTAGGCCTAGCCATTCATGCCCAATTTTCCCAATCATCAATGCCAAAGGGCTAGAATGACTTTGGTATATGCCAGTGCCTTAGGGCATCTACAAACTGCCTCTTTCCATAAGGGTCACAGGCAACAAGCTAACAGTGAATTTGCGATTTCCCATCCAGTGGTTCAAACTGCATTTGAACAGACTTAGGGAAGTGCTCTGATTCACATAAATGGGGATGCTACTCCCGAGAAGAGGTAGTCTCTGATACACATGACTGTCCCTCCAACATGTTTTATTTATCCCACAGATGAGGTTTAGATCCTTAGATCAGGTAAATCTATTGCTGTTTGTGTTGTGAATGTGTAGCAGATCCATCAGGGTGGATCAGAGAATGCCTTCTAGGTTAGACATAGATTGCCCCTCAGTAGTGTGTAGGAGACCAAGTACAGGGACAGGCCTTTGAGGAGGCCCACATAAGACGCATTATTCACACAATACACTCTTTTAGTGAGGAACTTCTGTGGCCACTCCAGCTGTTACAAATGCAAAATTTTATAAAATTATATTATCTCAAATGCTCTTTACCAGAACATTGTGAGTTTTTAATTCAGACTAATTGTCCAAACTTTCTGGGTACTTATACTGCTGTTATTTATACTGATATTGATCTATCATTTATTAAGAAAATATCTATTTAAGCTTTTTGGAAATATTTTACAAGGACATTTCTAAACTGTGCCTTTTACTCCCTAAACAGAATTGGTAAAAATATTTGTTGCTGAATGTATAATGAGGTTACTAATGCTGATTGGCAACATATTTCTTATGATTGTAAGATGCTTTCAGAATTCAAGGAAAATGCTCAATCTTTTGCTAAATCTTTATGAATTGATACATCCAAACTACCCAAGCACTTGCTGCTGCTTAATCCTATACTTCCCTTTCCAGAATTCATAGGTACATAGGTAGGTACTAGGCTATCAGCGCTGGGGCCTATATAAGCCTTGCCAAAAAGGTTCCCTGGCTTTCGCCACCCAAGAAAATTATTTTTCTGTGTCCTTGTCAAGCAGTGCTACAGAAGTGATCCCCGGGGTGAATTTTCTATTTCCCATCCAGTCATCAAGATTTTTCTTAAAGAGGGCCAATAAGGAGCTCTGTTTGACATGAATGGGTAGTTTGTTTCAGAGTATGGGAAGTCTCTGGGACAGGAATCTATCCCTCAAGCATGTTCTGTTTATTATGGTGACAAGGTTTATGTCCCTGGAGCATGTGGTTCAGAGAGACTGGGATTTCTTTAAGTGTAGCATGTCCAACAGCTATGAGTTTGACATAGCTTTGTATGCTAAGCAGATATCGCCTCTGAGTAAGCAATATGCGACGGAGTAGAGCTGGAGTTCTTTGAGATGGTCTCCGTATGGCATCTGTTTGAGGCTGGTAATCCTCTTCGTGAGGTATTTCTGTGGCCTTTCCAATTGTTGTAAGAGTCTTGTGAGATACATACCAAAAGGGGCATTGTATTCTATAATGGGTCTGATTAGGGATGAGTAGAGAGGAACAATGACTTACTTTTTTCTAGAGTAGAACCCTTTTGTGATGAGGTGTACCACATAGGATTTCCTGACTACTGTGGCGATGTGGTTATCAAAGGAGAGACTACTGTCCACCTGTGTCCCAAGGTCTCTTATCACACTTTCAGTGTTTAGAGAGCTACTGCCTATGTGGTAGTTCATGAGTACCAAGTTTTTCCTAAAGGGAATGACAATGCACTTCTTGGCATTGAGCTTGAGGCCATGACTTTGACACCAAGCATCTGTCTCTGTGAGGCCCTTTTGTAGAATGTCTACATCATTAGTGATACTATTATGGCTCCCAGTTTGCAGTCATCTGCAAACTTTGTTATCCAAAGACCTTCTTTGTTGGCCTGCACTTTTATTTTCCATTTCACCAAGGTGCTTTTCTAGATAATACACCTTGTTCTGTGCACTCAACATGCAATGCAACAGTCTCTACATACTAATGAAACAGATACTCTGACCAAGGCAGACTTCTTTTATCACCTGCACATCTGACTAAGCTGAAGAAAACTTTCAGTGCCCATAACTAAATTCTAAAACATGTTAACATCAAAATAACAATCTCCAGTTTGGTTTCTTCTCACTCTTCTTGTCTTTCAACAGTACCCTATAAGGAAATAGGATGCATCCGTCACAAATCTACTGCATTTTAACAAAAATACACTTGCAGCAGCATTATCAGCCTCCAAAACACTTCACATTTTACAAGAATAATCAATAATTTCGGCGCAGGATCAGCAGGTCTAATTTCATCAGTGAGGAGGAAGTGTGATTCCTATCACTCACAACACAGGCAGCCATCTTCTTTGGACTTGCTAATATCTCCTAACAATAATGAAATGTTGATGGGTGAAGGCATTACCTGTGAAGCAAAGAAGTTTTCTTTTTTTCCTTTAATTGTTCAGCACATTTGGAGCTGTGGGTTATCAAGGAATCATTTCCAAAAAAGGATGAAAGTGCAATGCATTTTGCATGACATATAAGATGATAAATCACTGTTCAAAATGACTCAGACTGCAGAGAAACTGATTTTGATTTTTCTTTTTTAAACAAAAGTAACAATTTGTCTTCGTATTTTTCCTCCTACATACTACATCATTTTCCTGCTTCACTGTTTTGTACTCTCTCAGTCTCGGATCATCCCCCTTGACATGCCCCAGGCTAGTGCAGTCAATATTGACAATACTAACTCATTCCTTTTACTGTATTAAGTTACTTATTTACATTTCTTAACCAAGATAGTTCTACTGAGGACAAAGACCATTTTAGTGGAGAAAAGCTCCACAATAGTTGAGCTGCGTTTAAATAATGCCAGATACAAATAATAAAGGATTACACTCACTTGCCCCTTCTATTACCAAATATCACAGCACTAGTTAATAAATATCATCAGACAAATAAATACAGGGTTGGATTAAAAAAAAAACTTTGTGCTGAAGTTACAATTTAAATAAAAAGAGAGAGCTTCTGGAATTAGAATGCATTTAGTGTTGGTACTTCTGAACTTCGAAAAACTTTGTGAGGCCAGAAATCACTATAATTAAACAGTTCAACATAGGTAATAAGCGCAACACAAAGAAAAGAAAAATTAGATGGTAGAGAAATTTAAGATATTTTACAGTGAGGTAGACAGTTAACAAATTTAACTATGGCAAAAGCATCTATATCTGTATCTGTCCAAATATCACTCCATGCACTACCAACACCAGTTTGCTGGTTGGGCCGCAGATATTTTGCACACAATTCATTGATAATGTCACTCCTCCTATGTCTTTCAGTAATTGGTGCCCCACTTCTGCCTGCATGACTACAAGTCTTATGCCCTTGTTTACGTAGATTGCTACTGCACCTCCGTTACATTAATGTCCTAGCCCCGATTTGTCATAAGTCCATGTTTCTGCAATACCACCATTTGTTCCCACTCTTCTCCATCAGTGTTTGCATTTCTACCATCTTTGACCCAAGACTCCATGTATTGCATAGTAACACAACCCAGCATTCCCCCATCTTCTATCACAGACTACATGAATTACATAGTAACACTACCCAACATTCCCCATCTTCCATCCCAGACACCATTACACAGTAACACTACCCAGCATTCCTCCATCTCCCAACCCATACTCAATTTATTATACAGAAACATTACCCAGCATCCCCCATCTTCCATCCCAGACTCCAATTATTACATAGCAACACTACCCAGCATTCCCCAATCTTCAATTCCAGATTCCAAGTATAACATAGCACACTACCCAGCATTCCTCCATCTCCCAACCCAGACTCCATGTATTACATAGTAACACCACTCAGCATTCCATCTTCCATCCCAGACTCCATGTATTACTAGTAACACTACCCAGCGTCCCGCCATCTTCCATCCCAGATTCCATGTATTACTCAGCAACACTAGCCAGCATTCCCCAATCTTCCATTTCAGACTTCATGTATTATATAGTAACACTACCCAGCATTCCATCTTCCATCCCACTCCATTTATTACATGGTAATACAACCCAACGTTCATCCATCTCCCATCGCAGACTCCATGTATTACATGGAATAACTACCCAGTGTTTATCCATCTCCCATTCCAGACTCCATGTATTATGTAGTAATACTACCCAGCATCCTCTCATCTTCCATCCCAGACTCTATGTATTACATAGCAACACTACCCAGCATCCCCCCATCTTCCATTCAAGGCTCCATGCATTGCACAGCAACACTACCCAGCATTCCCTGATCTTCCATTCCAGATTCCATGTATTACATAGACCACTACCCAGCATTCCTCCATCCCCCATCCCAGACTCCATGTATTACATAGTAACACTACCCAGCATTACCCCATCTTCCACCCCAGATTCCTGTATTACAGGAATAACATTGCCCACTGTTCCTCCATCTTCCATCCCAGACTCCACGTATTACATAGAACACTACCCAGTGTTCCTCCATCTCCCAACCCAGACTCCATGTATTACATAATAACACTTCCCAAGCTTTCCCCATCTTCCATCCCAGACTCCATGTATTAAATAATAACATAAATTCCATCTTCCATCACAGACTCCATGTATTACAGAGTAACACTGCACAATGTTCCTCCATGTCCCATCTCAGAGTCTGTGTTTTACATAGAAATACTACCCAGTGATCATCCATCTTTCATCCTAGACTCCACGTATTACACAGTAACACTACTCAGCATTCCCCATCTTCCATCCCGGTCTCCATGTATTATGTAATAACAATACTCAGCTTTCCTTCATCATGCAACCCAGGCTCCATGTATTACAGAGTAACACTATCCAACATTCCTCCATCTCCCATCCCAGACTCCATGTATTACATTGTTACATTGTGATACTACCCAGCATTCCCCCATCTTCCATCCCAGACTCCATGTACCGAATAGCAACACTAACCAATAGTCATCAATCTCCCATGCCAGACTCCATGTATTACATAGTAACACAACCTAGTATTCCATCTTCGATCACAGACTCTACGTATTACATAGTAACAATACCCAAGCTTTCCCCATCTTCCATCCCAGACTCCCTGTATTAAATAGTTACACTACCCAACATCCCATCTTCCATCCCAGACTCCATGTATTACAGAGTAACACTGCTCACCGTTCCTACATGTCCCATCTCAGACTCTGTGTTTTACATAGAAATACTACCCAGTGATCATCCATCTTTCATCCCAGACTCCACGTATTACACAGTTACACTACTCAGCATTCCCCATCTTCCATCCCGGTCTCCATGTATTACTAAATAACACTACTAAGCTTTCCTCCATCATGCAACCCAGACTCCATGTATTACATAGTAACACAACCTAGTACTCAATCTTCGATCGCAGACTCCACGTATTACATAGTAACAATACCCAAGCTTTCCCCATCTTCCATCCCAGACTCCATGTATTAAATAGTTACACTACCCAACATCCCATCTTCCATCCCAGACTCCATGTATTACAGAGTAACACTGCTCACTGCTCCTACATGTCCCATCTCAGACTCTGTGTTTTACATAGAAATACTACCCAGTGATCATCCATCTTTCATCCCAGACTCCTCGTATTACACAGTAACACTACTCAGCTTTCCTCCATCATGCAACCCAGACTCCATGTATTACATAGTAACACTACCCAGCGTTCCTCCATCTCCCATCCCAGACTCAATTTATTACATTGTTACATTGTGATACTACCCAGCAATCCCCCATCTTCCATCCCAGATTTCATGTATTACATAGCAATACTACCCAGCGTTCCTCCATCTCCCAACCCAGATTCCATGAATTACATAGTAACTCTACCCAGCATTACATCTTACATCCCACTCCATGTTTCACATGGTAACACTACCCAATGTTCATCTGTCTCCCAACCCAGACTCCATGAATTACATAGTAACACTACCCAGCATTCCATCTTCCATCCCATTCCATGTATTACATGGTAACACTACCTAATGTTCATCCATCTCCCATCCCAGACTCCATGTATTACATAGAAATACTACCCAGTGTTCATCCAACACTACCTAGCATTCCCCATCTTCCATCCCAGTCTCCATGAAGTACATAGTAACACTACTCAGCTTTCCTCCATCTCCCAACCAAAGCTCCATGTATTACTTAGTAACACTACCCAGAATTCCATCTTCCATCCCAGACTCCATGTATTACATAGTAATACTACCCAGCATTCCTCCATCTTCCATCCCAGACTCCATGTATTACAGAGTAACACTACCCAGCGTTCCTCCATCTCCCATCCCAGACTCCATGTATTACATAGAAATACTATCCAGTGTTCATCCATCTTCCATCCCAGACTCCATGTATTACGTAGTATCACTACTCAGATTTCATCCATCTCCCATCCGAGACTCCATGTATTACATACTAATACTACCCAGGGTTCATCCATCTGCCATCCCAGACTCCATATATTGCACAGTAACAGTACCTAGCATCCCCAGTCTTCCATCCCAAACTCCATGTATTACACAGTAACACTACCTAGCATTCCCCATTTTCCATCCTAGTCTCCATGTAGTACATAGTAACACTACTCAGCTTTCCTCCATCTCCCATCCCAGACTCCATGTATTACATAGTAACACTACCCAGTGTTCCTCCATCTTCCATCCTAGACTCCATGTATTAGATAGTAACACTAGCCAGTGACCCCCCATCTTCCATCCCAGACTCCATATATTACATAGTAATACTACCCAGCATTCCTCCATCTTCAGTCCCAGACTACATGCATTATACAATAACACTACCCAGCATTCCTCCATCTTCCATCCCAGATTCCATGTATTACATAGCAACACTACCCAGTGTTCCTCCATCTCCCAACCCAGACTCCATGAATTACATAGTAACACTACCCAGCATTCTGTCTTACATCTCACTCCATGTATTACATGGTAACACTACCCAATGTTCATCCATCTCCCAAACCAGACTCCATGAATTACATAGTAACACTACCCAGCATTCCATCTTCCATCCCAAACTCCATGTATCACATGGCAACACTAACCAATGTTCCTCCATCTCCCATCCCAGACTCCATGTATTATATAGTAACACTACCGAGCGTCCCCCCATCTTCCATCCCAGACTCCATGTATTACACAGCAACACCACCCAGCATTCCCCGATCTTCCATCCCAGACTTCATGTATTATATAGTAACACTACCCAGCATTCCATCTTCTATCCCACTCCATGTATTACATGGTAATACTACCCAACGTTCATCCATCTCCCATCCTAGACTCCATGTAATACATGGAAATACTACCCATTGTTCATCATTCTCCCATCCCAGACTCCGTGTATTATGTAGTAACACTACCCAGCATCCCCCATCTTCCATCCCAGACTCCATGTATTACATAGCAACACTACCCAGCATTCCCCGATCTTCCATTCCAGATTCCATGTATTACATAGAACACTACCCAGCGTTCCTCCATCTCCTAACCCAGACTCCATGTATTACATAGTAACACTACCCAAGCTTTCCCCATCTTCCATCCCAGACTCCATGTATTAAATAGTAACACTACCCAACATCCCATCTTCCATCCCAGACTCCATGTATTACAGGGTAACACTGCCCACTGTTCCTCCATCTTCCATCCCAGACTGCGTGTATTACATAGAAATACTACCCGGTGATCATCCTTCTTCAATTCCAGACTCCACGTATTACACAGTAACACTACTCATTTCCACATCTTCCATCCCAGTCTCCATGTAGTGCTTAATAACACTACTCAACTTTCCTCAATCTCCCATCCCAGACTCCATGTATTACATAGTAACACTACCCAAGCTTTCCCCATCTTCCATCCCAGATTCCATGTATTACACAGCAACACTAACCAGCATTCCTCCATCTCCCAACCCAGACTCCATGTATTACATAGTAACACTATGCAGCATTCCATCTTCCATCCCACTCCATGTATTACGTGGTAGCACTACCCAACGTTCATCCACCTCCCATCCCAGACTCCATGTTTTACATAGAAATACTACCCAGCATTCCCCATCTTCCATCCCAGTCTCCATGTAATAACACTACTCATCTTTCCTCCATCTCCCATCCCACATTCTATGTATTACATAGTAACACTACCCAACATTCCTCCATCTTCCATCCCAGACTCCATGTATCACATAGTAACACTACCCAGTGTCCCAATCTTCCATCCCAGACTCCATGTATTACACATTAACACTACCCAGCATTCCCCATTTTCCCATCCAAGTCTCCATGTAGTATGTAGTAACACTACTCAGCTTTCCTGCATCACCCATTCCAGACTCCATGTATTACATAGTAACACTACCCAGTGTTCCTCCATCTTCCATCCCAGACTCGATGTACTGCATAGCAACACATCCCAGATTCGATATATTACATAGTAACACTACCCAGCATTCTTCCATTTCCTAACCCAAGCTCCATGCATTACATAGTAACACTACCCAGCATTCCCCCATCTTCCATCCCAGACTCCATGTATTACATAGTAACTCTATGCAGCATTCCATCTTCCATCCCACTCCATGTATTACGTGGTAGCACTACCCAACATTTATCCATCTCCCATCCTTGACTCCATGTTTTACATAGAAATACTACCCAGCATTCCCCATCTTCCATCCCAGTCTCCATGTAATAACACTACTCATCTTTCCTCCATCTCCCATCCCACATTCTATGTATTACATAGTAACACTACCCAACATTCCTCCATCTTCCAGCCTAGACTCCATGTATCACATAGTAACACTACCCAGTGTCCCCCATCTTCCATCCCAGACTCCATGTACTACACAGTAACACTACCCAGCATTCCCCATTTTCCCATCCAAGTTTTCATGTAGTACGTAGTAACACTACTCAGCTTTCCTCCATGTCCCATTCCAGACTCCATGTATTACATAGTAACACTACCCAGCGTTCCTCCATCTTCCATCCCAGACTCCATGTACTGAATAGCAACACATCTCAGATTCGATATATTACATAGTAACACTATCCAGCATTCTTCCATCTCCCAACCCAAGCTCCATGCATTACATAGTAACACTACCCAGCATTCCATCTTCCATCCCACTCCATGTATTACATGGTAACACTACCCAATGTTCATCAATCTCCCATCCCAGACTCCATGTATTACATAGTAACACAACCTAGTACTCAATCTTCGATCGCAGACTCCACGTATTACATAGTAACAATACCCAAGCTTTCCCCATCTTCCATCCCAGACTCCATGTATTAAATAGTTACACTACCCAACATCCCATCTTCCATCCCAGACTCCATGTATTACAGAGTAACACTGCTCACTGCTCCTACATGTCCCATCTCAGACTCTGTGTTTTACATAGAAATACTACCCAGTGATCATCCATCTTTCATCCCAGACTCCTCGTATTACACAGTAACACTACTCAGCATTCCCCATCTTCCACCCCGGTCTCCATGTATTACTAAATAACACTACTCAGCTTTCCTCCATCATGCAACCCAGACTCCATGTATTACATAGTAACACTACCCAGCGTTCCTCCATCTCCCATCCCAGACTCAATTTATTACATTGTTACATTGTGATACTACCCAGCAATCCCCCATCTTCCATCCCAGATTTCATGTATTACATAGCAATACTACCCAGCGTTCCTCCATCTCCCAACCCAGATTCCATGAATTACATAGTAACTCTACCCAGCATTACATCTTACATCCCACTCCATGTATCACATGGTAACACTACCCAATGTTCATCTGTCTCCCAACCCAGACTCCATGAATTACATAGTAACATTACCCAGCATTCCATCCCACTCCATGTATTACATGGTAACACTACCTAATGTTCATCCATCTCCCATCCCAGACTCCATGTATTACATAGAAATACTACCCAGTGTTCATCCATCTTCCATCCCAGACTCCATGTATTACACAGTAACACTACCTAGCATTCCCCACCTTCCATCCCAGTCTCCATGAAGTACATAGTAACACTACTCAACTTTCCTCCATCTCCCATCCCAGACTCTATGTATTACAAAGTAACACTACCCAGTGTTCCTCCATCTTCCATCCAAAACTCCATGCATTACACAGTAATACTGCCCAGCATTCAGCATCTTCCATCCCAGATTCCATATATTACATAGTAACACTACACAGTGTTACTCCATCTCCCAACCCAAGCTCCATGTATTACATAGTAACACTACCCAGAATTCCATCTTCCATCCCAGACTCCATGTATTACATAGTAATACTACCCAGCATTCCTCCATCTTCCATCCCAGACTCCATGTATTACATAGAAATACTATCCAGTGTTAATCCATCTTCCATCCCAGACTCCATGTATTACGTAGTATCACTACTCAGATTTCATCCATCTCCCATCTGAGACTCCATGCATTACATACAAATACTACCCAGGGTTCATCCATCTGCCATCCCAGACTCCATATATTGCACATTAACAGTACCTAGCATCCCCAGTCTTCCATCCCAAATCCCATGTATTACACAGTATCACTACCTAGCATTCCCCATCTCCAATCCCAGACTCCATGTATTACATAGTAACACTACCCAGTGTTCCTCCATCTTCCATCCTAGACTCCATGTATTAGATAGTAACACTAGCCAGTGACCCCCCCATCTTCCATCCCAGACTCCATATATTACATAGTAATACTACCCAGCATTCCTCCATCTTCAGTCCCAGACTACATGTATTATACAATAACACTACCCAGCATTCCTCCATCTTCCATCCCAGACTCCATATATTACATAGTAACACTACCCAGCATCCCCCATATTCAGTTCCAGACTCCATGTACTACACAGCAACACTACCCAGCATTTCCTATCTTCCATCCCATATTACATGTATTACATAGTAACACCACCCAGCAATCCTCCATCTCCCAATCAAGACTCCATGTATTATTACTTAGTAACACTACCCAGCATTCCATCTTCCATCCCAGACTCCAATATTACATAGTAATACTACCCAGCATTCCTCCATCTTCCATCCCAGACTCCACATATTAGATAGTAACACTACCAATGTTCCATCTTCCATCTCAGACTCCATGTCTTACAGAGTAACATTACCCAGCGTTCCTCCACCTACCATCCCAGACTCCATGTATTACATAGGATTACTGCCCAGTGTTCATCCATCTTCCATCTCAGACTCCATGTATTACATAGTATTACTACTCAGCTTTCCTCCATCTCCCATCACAGACTCCATGTATTACATACAAATACTACCCAGTGTTCATCCATCTGCCATCCCAGACTCCATATATTGTACAGTAACAGTACCCAGTATCCCCTTGTCTTCCATCCCAGTCTCCATGTATTATATGGTAACACTACTGAGCTTTCCTGGATCTCCCATCCCATACTACATGTATCACATAGTAACACTAACCAGCGTTCCTTCATCTCCCATTCCAGATTCCATGTATTACATAGTAACACTACCCAGCATCCCTCATCTTCCATCTCAGACTCTGTATTACATAGAAACACTACCCAGTGTTCTTCCATATTCAATCCCAGACGCCATGTATTACACAGTAACACTACCCAGCATTCACCATCTTCCAACCCAGTCTCCATGTAGTACATAGTAACACTACTCAGCTTTTCCATCTCCCATCCCAGACTCCATGTATTACATAGTAACACTACCCGGCATTCACCATCTTCCATCCCAGTCTCCATGTAGTACATAGTAACACTACTCAGCTTTTCCATCTCCCATCCCAGACTCCATGTATTATATAGTAACACTACCCTGCATTCCTCCATCTTCCATCCCAGGCTCCATGTATTAAATAGTAACACTACCCAGCATCCCCCCATCTTTCATCCTAGACTCCATGTGTTCCATAGTAATACTACCCAGCATTCCTCCATCTTCCATCCAAGACACTATGTATTACACAGTAATACTACCCATCATTCTCCCATCTTCCATCCCAGACTCCATATATTATATAGTAATACTACTCAGCATTCCTCCATCTCTCATTCCAGACTCCATGTATTACAGAGTAACAGTGTCTCCCATCTTCCATCCCTGACTCTATGTATTACATAGAAACACAACCCGGTGTCCCTCATCTTCCATCCCAGACTCTATGTATTACATAGAAACACTACCCAGTGCTCCTCCATCTTCCGTCCAAGACTCCCTGTATTACACAGTAATACTAACCAGCATTCCCCCATCTTCCATCCCAGACTCCATATATTATATAGTAATACTACTCAGCATTCCTCCATCTCTCATTCCAGACTCCATGTATTACATAGTAACAGCGTCTCCCATCTTCCATCCCTGACTCTATGTATTACATAGAAACACAACCCGGTGTCCCTCATCTTCCATCCCAGACTCTATGTATTACATAGAAACACTAACCAGTGCTCATCCATCTTCCATCCAAGACACCATGTATTACACAGTAATACTAACCAGCATTCCTCCATCTTCCATCCCAGACACCATATATTACATAGTAACACTACTCAGCGTTGCTCCATCTCTCATCCCAGACTACATGTATTACATAGTAACACTACCCAGTGCCCCCATCTTCCATTCCAGACTCCATGTACTGCATAGCAACACTACCCAGCATTCACCATCTTCCATCCCAGATTCCATATATTACATAGTAACACTACCCAGTGTTCCTCCATCTCCCAACCCAAGCTCCATGTATTACATAGTAACACTACCCAGCATTCCATCTTCCATCCCAGACTCCATGTATTGCATAGCAATACTACCCAGCATTCCTCCATCTTCCATCCCAGACTCCATGTATTACAGAGTAACACTACCCAGCGTTCCTCCATCTCCCATCCCAGACTCCATGTATTACAGAGAAATACTACCCAGTGTTCATCCATCTTCCATCCCAGACTCCATGTATTACGTAGTATCACTACTCAGCTTTCTTCCATCTCCCATCTGAGACTCCATGTATTAGACAGTAAAACTACCCACCGTTCCTCCATCTCCCATTCCAGACTCCATGTACTACATAGTAACACTACTCAGCGTCCCATATCTTCCATCCCAGACTCCATGTATTACATAGTAATACTACCCAGCATTCCATCTTCAGTTCCAGACCCCATGTATTACCCAGTAATAATACCCAGCATTCCCTCATCTTCCATCCCAGACTCCATATACTACATAGTAATACTACCCAGCATTCCATCTTCCAGCCCAAACTCCATGTATTACATAGTAACACTACCCAGTGTTCCCCCATATTCCATCCCAGACTCCATGTATTATACAGTAATACTACTCAGCATTCCATCTTCCATCCCAGACTCCATGTATCACATAGTAACACTACCCAGTGTTCATTCATTTTCCATTCCAGACTCCTTGTATTACATGGTAACACTACCCAGCATTACCCCATCTTTCATTCCAGACTCCATGTATTACATTGTAACACTACCCATAGTTCCCCCATCTTCCACCCCAGGGTCCATGTATTACATAGTAACACTATCCAGCATTCCATCTTCCATCCCAGAATCCATGTGTTCCATAATAATACTACCCAGCGATCCATCTTCTATTCCAGACTCCACATATTAAATTGTAATACTACCCACCATTCCTGCCTTTTCCATCCCAGACTCCATGTATTTCACAGTAATACAACCCAGCATTTCTCCATCTTCCATCCCAGACTCCATGTTTTACATGGTAAAACTACCCAGCGTTCATAGGCTCATTGGCAAGTACTAGGTTAGCTGTCCTTGTGTGCTATTTTATGCCTAGCCAGTTTTCACTCAAAGGTGAGAATCTAACCCTCTACCTTGTGTATACAAGGTAAACACCTTTGCCATTATGCCAAACCCCCCCAAGCAAAATTTTCATTTTCCCTTTTCCTTAGATTCTTGGTTTTGTAAGATCATAGCTAATTACTAGGCCAGCCTTCTTAATAGGCCATTCTAAGCCTAACCAATTTCTTTCTAAAAATGAGAATCAAACACTGTACCTTGTGTCTGTGAGTCAGCATCCATTTGTTAAATAGGTATTCCCCTATGCATACATCTCTTTTTCAGGTCTGACCTGGGGGCAATGTATGGTTAAGTGACTTTATTAAGGTCACACAGTAGGCAAATGAGGGCTGAGGGAATTGAACCCTATACCACAAGTCCGACAGCACACAGTCTTCATCCTCTGAATCAACTGCAAGACTGTGCTCCCCTTCTTCAACTCCATACTCCATGTATGACATAGCAATTTTACCCAGCCATGTTGTCAGCCACCCTTTCTTGTTGCTCTGTTAATGTTCTGTTTCCCTTATGTACCTAAAATGCTCCTCATTCTATGACACTCCTTTCACCCCTTTATCTCATTTTGAAGGTATGCTCATTGAGTTGTACTTTTCCAGCCCAAGACTAAGCAATGCTGCACCTTCTAGGCCAAGATGAAGCCTGTCACTGGCACACAGAAGTTGGTCATTCTCTGCCAGATCTGCCCAGTCCTCCTAGCTTTTCCTATTGTTTCTTTTTTTCCACTGCCAAAGCCAGTGTTTATACTGTTTAATCCTCTCCTTCTTCAGTAAGCAAACTGTTGGACCCAGTAACAGTTCTGAGAATGCTGTTTTCACTCACATTTTCTGGACTCTCTCTACCACTCTCCCGGCACTGCTTGCTACTATCTCTGCTGCTTGTTCTAACAGGGTACTGGTGTTTACAAATACCACAACATGTTAACTCCTTTCCATTGATGGAAACCTTGATCAACTTCCTCCTATCTTGCTGACTGTAATACCTGATAATATATCCACAACAACCACAAGAGTACCAAGAGATAACAGCAGTAGCAAAATAAAATAAAAATAATAATACAAAAACCTACTGGAGCCGCCACAGCAGGAAAATAAAAGCTTTATTAATAACAAAATGGCTAAGCACTTTCAAGCCACTGCCCTTCCTCTGATCTGAAGAAGAGCAGTGGCTTGAAAGCGTTTATTAATAAAGTTTTTATTTTACTGACGTCGTGGCTCTAGTAGGTTTTTGTATTATTTTTAACTCTAATACCTGAGCTGATTTCACTTTAACATGTTTTTCCTGCCTCCTTTGCTAAGAATTTTAATTCTTTTTTGTGAATGAGTGTGTGTCCAGTCAACAATCCAATTTTGCACCTTGCATCAGCTTTGTAATGTGTGCTAAAACTAATCCTATACCTTACTTTCAAAAAAACCTTCCCATAACACTACCACTATACAAGACAGATGGACACGCAAACAACATTACATATATCCCCTTGCTTAAATTCCTCCTCTAACCCCACACACACACACACACACACACACACACACACACTAAAGCTATGCCCTTACCTAACCCTAACACCCAAATACATGCAAAAACACTCTCATCCCTTCCCAAATGCCATTAATCTGTGTCAATAGAAAATACCTTTGAGATTTTGAACATTTGACAATATTTATGTTTGATACCTTCCCTTGAGTTAAAACTCAGGGGAACCATATATACATACTATATATATCTATACACACTCAAGCTCCCGAGCTACTACTGGAAGGTGGTTCATCTGGGCAGCAGTCAGGGTTTCATCCCACTATGCATGGCATTCATTGAAGATATTATTTATTTTTAGCACCAATTGATGTTCTGGCAGCGACACCACATCTTCTACTTCAAAGCTGTCAATGTACACTTTAAAACATAACTTCACACATTTTGACACATTTATTGCAGTGACTTAGCTGTCTTCTTCAGACAAACTGAAGATCATCATATCAGAACTTCTTTGTTACTGTAGTTACTGCAATACCATTCCAGAAATTTGGAATACAAATAGTATGACCTAATGCCTCCCTGTATGGGCTTTAAAAGGTACTGTTTGTAATAAGCAGCTACAGCATTTTAAATGCTTGTAATACTTCAGACTTGCAAATTAAGAATACAGCAATAAACGTGTACTAACTAAAGAAAAATAGAGCTATATGTTGTGTATTCTGCTTCTGTCATTTAAGGGAATAAAGCAACAACAAATGAAAGTTTAAATTTTACTTAAAATGATGTGATGTAAAAAAGATGAGAATGCATTTTTTGATTCAGGTACTCCAGTGAAGTTTAATTTATAAAAAAAAATGACAAGAGCATTGGACAAAACATATAAATCTGTTTCAGAACATAAAGTGAGCAAGAGAGATCTGGTTCCACAACTGCACTCTGGCACAAAGCATATTGGTGACTATAACACTTTCAAAGCAGTACATCAAGTCCTAATATATTTTTTAGGAAGTGCAATAATGCAGCATATTAATACAATGTGCAATTCATCATCCAGAATTTCAGAAAAAATGACACTATTTCCTGTACACTACTCAATGATATTTATAGATATGCTTACCCTGAAAATTAGTTTCACAGAGAATTTGACATAAAACTCGCACTTCGCATATCATGGTAAACAATTTCTGTCTGAGAGGTTTGATGAGCTTTAAAACACTTGTGATACTTCCTTTCCTTCCTCCTACATTTTACTTAATTAGAAAGCTCTGACACCTCATATGCATATATTTGCAGCATAAAATCTTTTTCTAATTAGCACTTGTCTGATCAGAACTGTTATGCAATAAAATGCTGTGCACATTTCTACATATTTCACAATGCCTCACATATTAAAACTGTTTTAACCATGATCATTATCAACCACTTTGCCTGCACTGAGTATTGTAGAGACAGAGTAAAGCATGCAGGTGATACTAGTCAATGAGGTATTGGTTGAACTTAGAAACTAAAAATAGCCTTAGCTACCTATGATGTAACAGCAGTTGCTGGATTGGGTGATAACAATTATCACAAACCTAACTACTGCATAACTTTGACAAAGCAGGCTTATGTTTTTAAACAATAAAACTGCAGTGTAATGATTTGGAAATACCTATGCTGAGCATCAGAAAATTGTGTAGAAAACTGATCTAACTGAAAAGCTTAATTTAAAATAACTAAAATGTGTGGCCTTTCCATACATACAGTTATTTGTAGGACTATATCAAGTTATCACTGAAAGTTGTGAGTATGCAGATCCTTAAACTAATACTTTGTTGAAACACCTTTTAATTTAATTACAACATTCAGTCTTCTTGGGTACTCACCTGCCATCAATTAAAGAGACTGATTAACCTCAAATAAAGTTCAGCTGTCCTAGTAAGATTTTCCTGATATTTACTCGGTTGCCTGCTACAGCAAAAGCCATGGTTCACGGAGAGGTTGCAAAGCATCAAAGGGATCTCATTGTTGAAAGATATCAGTCAGGAGAAGGCTACAAAAAAATTTCCACAGCATTGGATATACCATGAACACAGTGAAGACAGTCATCAA